>NC_056745.1:743348579-743648579 GCF_019279795.1 Protopterus annectens | reverse complement strand
AATCCTTTGGAATGCCCATATTTTCAGAATGGCAAATTATGATACGATACTTCCATATACCATATTCCACCGTGTCACAGTATTTCATTAAATAAAAACTGTCTGAAGTTAGGCAACCATGAATGGCAATGCAGGAGAGCCACGATTAATTTTTTTTAGGATGCAAAAGTGGCCTTACAATTCCAGCGCCTATGCTTCTACTAACTAGAATAATAACTGGGTACTGGCATCTGATCTGTGTATAAATAACTATCACCAGGATTCACATAAGTGTAGCGGACTAACCATAACAGATATTGCCCACATCAAATTATATGCCATAAAATTACTTGGATTTCAACAATAAATGAGATAAAGTACTTCCTAACACATCATACCTGAATAATATTTGTTCTGTAGTTCTTGGGCAAAAGCTGAACTGGGAAATCTGCAAAACCGATGCCTCTCTAATGGTCTCTGGCGATCTGTGAGTGCCCAAATAAAATAGAGGGATCTAGTAGCAGGTAAAATCTCCAATATTAGAAAAAAGAAAGGAAATACCTGCTGCTGGACCCTCTATTTATTTGGGGAAAACAAAAGAAAATTAGGTTGGGGTGGAGGTGTTATGCAAGTGGTGGCTTGGATTGCAAGAATCCGATTGGCTGCCACCACTTGCTTTACCAACAACTTCTTAAGTGGATTTTCTACTATAAGTTTAATGTAACCTTAATGTAAAAACACGCTGAATCATGACTACATAAGTTAAATTACAAGTTTAGTTATGATTTCAGCATGTTTTATATTAAGCTCAACTACAAATATACACTACAGTTTCTCATGCTTGTGGAAAGGACTCGGGGGGGGGGGGGTAACAGCTTAAATTCCTATCTTCTCATGGCACGCTCGGAGGCAAGCACAGAGGCGTCATGAGAAGGTACTCTGGGTCAATGAGTTAAAGGCTTCCTATATATTAGCCCTCTCAGGAAGTCTGTTTCTCCTCCCTGTGATCTTAATTTTGTTTTGGAAAAACTGACCCAGGCTTCTTTTGAGCCTCCAGCTTCAGCTTCCTTGCAACATTGTTCTTGGGTGACTGTACTTTTGTTAGCCCTTACTTTTGCCAGATGGGTGTCTGAGCTTCAAGACCTTATGGCTTGCCCTACTTTTTAGGATTTTCATAAGAACAGGGTGTCCCTTCACACTAATCCTTCTTTTATGCACAAGATGCCCAAGATGGTAAATGAGTGTCCCTTAATCATCTATTAATTTGCCCACTTTTTCCCTTCTCTGCAATCTGCTAGAGAGAAGGTGCTTCAGATGTTGGATGTGCATAGACAACTCAGATTTTATTTAGGTAAGACTAAGGGCCAGATTCAATAAAGCTGACACTAACTGTACATTAAGTGTACATGATATGTATTCAAGAACATTCTTATCACATTTTTGTGCATTCTAGTCACTCAGAAAGATTACACTGAGTATACATGTAGTCTATACTTTGTGGTAACATTTATGAATCCCTGTCAGTATTTAAAGCTGCAAGAATGTCAGTAGGAAAACTAAAAATTATGAGGAAGAAGGTGTGAGTTATGTCTGTCTTTGTGAACTGTCTGCACTGGCTATTTATTACATATTCCACTTGTGTCCTCAATCTGTGGTGTGTCTAGTACATCTGAATTACTTCAAGTTGATGTGAAACAAGTGATGCTTGAGACTACTAAGCAATGTTTCAGGAAATTCTTCTTTGCATATGTTATACAAATGTGAAGTTGCTATGTATAAGTTAGGGAGGCATGGGGGGGGTTCATGAGGGCTTGCCCCGCAGCTAAAAACACTTGTTTCAAGGTATTCCTTTTACTTGCTTGTGATTGACCAAGAACAAACTGAGCACTCATGTTTCTTTGTTTCATAGTAGAAGCTTTTTATTGTATCTGGATGGCCTTTCCATTCATCATCTACCAATGAAGTATCATACAATCTGAGAAAATCTATAGTTTTATATTCCTCTTTTTCTTGTCTCTCTAATTGCGCTCACTCAGTGCATGATGGTAGACTTGCTTAGCACAGTGGCTGCATGTGCCCTGGTGCAGCGGTTAGCATTGTCGCCTCACAGCAAGAGGTTCTCTGGTTCGATCCTCAGCTGGGTTGCCTTCTGTGCGGAGTCTGCATGTCCTCCCTGTGGTTGCATGGGTTTCCTCCGGGTACTCCGGTTTCCTCCCACACCCCAAAGACATGCTGTAGGTGGATTGGACACTCTAAATTGGCCTTAGGTGTGAGTGTGTGCATGTGTGTGCCTTCTGTGGAAGGTGGGGCGCCGGGCTGGCAACTCGACACCGTAAAACTCCACTGCCAATCATGAGCGGACAGGTGTTCCTCTGTGACAACCCCTAACCGGGAAAAGCTGAAAGAAGAAGAAGTGGCTGCATGTGCCCAGTTAGTCCATCATGTGATGTTATAGCATTTTGTAGTGGGGGGTGCAGTTTTTCTTTAGTATTTAAACTGGTTTTGCAGTTGCCTGCCCCTACTGTAAATTTGACCTGGAACACTCCTCCTAGTCTAGTGTCATTAGCTCATTCTACCTAATACAGAGTGAACATCTGAGAAGGCCAACCCACTTAGTTTCTTTCCTTCTGTTCCTCCTTTCTCCCTTTCTTACAAAAAAAAAAATTGCCATCTCCTTGTGTTCTGACTATGCTTCTCAAACATTTTGGAAATGTAGAGTATATTTTAGTGCATGTATTAAAACTGTATTTGCCTTAATATTGCTACAACTCAAGTGCTCTAGGTTGCACTGCATCTGAATTGTTTGTGCGTTTTAGCTGCTATTCTGTATATATAGACTTCTCTGTATATGTACACTAGCTACCTATTCTACTGTATTACTGCCTCTTAAATCATTTTTCAGTTGTGCACTTGCCTTGCTTAATTTAAAAAAGTTTTAAATTGCTAATTTTGTAGAGTTGTAATTGCATTTACTATTTAGGGCTACACACACAAGTGTGTTAGCCTTTTCTGTCTTTATTTACTGTATTATTGCATTGTTTAGCCTGTTTTAACCAAAAAAAAAATACTATCTTGTTTGCTTGTTTCCCGCCTTTCCTAGCTAGTATAGTCCAGATCCCAGGCTTTGCTTGTCTCAGGACTTTATTTTTTGTGTTCAGAGCTATCCAGACATTGCTGTGGTAGAGGGAAGTCCTACTGCTTACCAGTGGGAGTGGTGAGCATTGTACTGTATTTCTAACACTAGAGGAGTGGTTTCCAGCTCTGAAATTGTAATTGTATTAGCCTTTTTGGACTGATTTCTATCTCTTTCAACTTCCTGCTTAAAAGCGTATGTGTTTGCACATTTTTCGCATCGTGCAGCACCGCGGGGCTACAATTAAACTATTCCAGGTGCCAGAAAGTCTGCTCTTCAAATCTTCCCTTAGAACTAGCTAGTTTCTCAGTAGTAGCACTAAAATCTGAACCCCTGTGACTAGCACTTGCTCTAGAACCTGCTGGAAAGCACTAGGAAGCCTTAAACTGATACAAGCCCTCAATTCTCCTTGTCAGTAAGGAGAAATTAATCGTAGGCACTAAATAGCCTATAATTGCTAAGTACCTTGCAAAGGTAAGGGAAAACAGCTCTTGTACTTTACAAAAAAAGCACCTAAACAGGCATGTCCAAGGGTCACCTTCCGGTGATTACTCCTGTCCACCTGGTTGAATCTGGGCATACTGGGGCAATGCAGCAACTGCCTCATGTACACAGACAACCCTCTACTCCTACCACCCAACACTACATACAACCTGCGAGAGATGCACATACATAGCCAAACTGGAAGCAAAGCTCTCTCCAGCCAAGATTGTGCTAGACAGTCAAGAGGAGAAGGTTACCACCTGCAATACTCTTCAAGCAATGCATAGCCCTTCAAAGCCCACACCATCAACACCCACAAATAGCAACACTAAACCTACATTTGCGGAGGCCCTAACATTAACCTGCCCAAGCAACAAGGACCTCCGAAGCTTAAAACGCAAACAAACACCAGTCACAACCAAAGTGACATATAGCTCACAACACCAGTGTGCTACCCAACAAAAGCCCCTAAGGCAAGACAATGTACCCAACACTTTAGTCATAGGTGACTCTGTAGTCAGGCACACTGATGTCCCACTCACCAGGCTGAACAAGGAGAAAATTACAGTCAGCTGCTTGTCAGGTGCCAGGATCCGCCACATAATGCATGCACTCAAGTCATTCCACAAAAAGTACAAATACAACTCTGTCATTGTCCATGTTGGAGTGAATGACTTGAGACAAACCTCCCTGGACTACATGAAAAGAGACATGGAAGAGCTCTCAGATCATGTGACCCAGGCAGGTATGACCCTAAGTAGCATCCTGCCTTTGCCCAGAATGATACCACAGTATAAGGACAAAATGATTAACTTCAACAGTTGTCTAAGCTTCTGGTGTAATTTAGAGGGGATCCAGTATCTGTCTGCCTGGGAAGACATGATCGACAAACCATGATGCTTTGCCAGAGATGGTCTGCACCTGTCACCCCTGGGATTCAGGTTACTGGCTAAAGCTCTTGCCACCCCTATAGTGCCCTTTTTAGGCAAGGTTCAAAGGACAAAACCACCACCGTAACCGATGCAAGCATGCAAAATCTGAAAGTAATGCTACTCAATGCTAGAAGTCTAAACCTCAAAATGCACTCTCTCCTAAAAATGGAGGACATCGATATGTGTGCAGTAACTGAGACCTGGTTCAAGGCTCCAGACAGCACCCCAGCAATACCAGGATACAACTCTTAACACACTTTTCGGCCACCAAACCAAGACTGAAACTCTAAATGTGGAGGAGTGTCCGTATTCACCAAGGATATTTACACCTCCAGGCTAGTTGCCCAACACAATGCATCTGAAATTCTCCAGGTGCAACTAACACTAGGTAAGACTGCAGTCCAAACTGTATTTTGCTACAGATCCCCCACCATGCCTCAAGATTCTCACTACACCTTTCTAAACATACTGGAAAATATTAAGATAAAACCAAACACCCTAATACTGGGTGATTTCAACTACCCTGCCATTAACTGGGAAAACTACTCTGGTACCAACACCTTTTCCCAGCGGTTCTTGGAATTCATAAATTCCAACGCCCTGGATCAACTAATCCATTGTCCCACCAGGGGCTTCAGTATCCTAGACCTGGTCATTACCAACATGGGAGATAGATGCTCCACACCAGTGGTCACCCCCTCATTGGTTAGGTCTGACCATAAGCAAATCACCCTTGACATCCACATCCCACCCACACCCCCAGTAAGAAAACCTCTGTAGAAAAACTTCTCCAAAGCCAACTTCATGCTACATAAGTCAGAAGTGACAAACTTCATGACACCCATGCAGATGGTATCTGAAAGTTTGACTGCTGAATCCTACACTAAGGCACTGTACGAGCACATCCACTCGTGCATGAATTGTGCCATCCCAAATAGAACCAAGACGCTCTCCTCCAAAAATAGGAAGCCAGTCTGGTGGTGCCCTGCCATAAACAAACTATACAACAGAAGGAAGAAACTGTTGCAGAAAAGAGGAAAATCCCAGAATGCAAAAAACTGCCTTACCAGCCTCAGTAAGAAGCTGAGATCCCCTCATAAAATCCTCCAAAGCTAGTTACGAAAATAAAATTGCTAACAATTCCAAAGACAACCACAAGGCATTCTATAGTTATGTCAAGAATCTAAATGGCAATGCTCAGATCTGCTCTGAGCTACGACAGAATGGCATTAAATGTACTGATCCCAAGGATATTGCCAATATCCTGACAGATCGATTTAGTGCCAACTTCACCCCTCTCTCACACCCCCTAAAGGGCCCATCTCAATACCAAAAGATTGGCAAATTCCTGTAATCACGGCCACACAGGTAAAAAATGCACTCTCCAAAGCTAAGAATACAGCATCCATGGGACCAGATGACATCCTGGGCTGTGTACTACATGAGCTACAAAATGAACTGGCACCTCACCTAAGTGTCATGTTTAATCATAGCCTCACCTCAGGCTTTGTGCCCACTGAGTGGTGCACAGCTACAGTTATCCCACTCCACAAGGGGGGATCCACCTTGGATCCCGGGAACTACCGTCCCATCAGTCTGACGAGCCTGATCTGCAAGGGCATGGAATGCATTATCATGGAACTTATAAATAAAGACATTGGCAACCTTCAAACACTGGACCGCACCCAGTTTGGGTTCGTGAAGGGCCATTCTTGTCTCCTGAACTGATTGACTTCTTTGAATCAGTCAGCTGTGGACGAGAGTAAGGCGGTCCACAAAGCCTATCTGGACCTCGCCAAGGCCTTCAACACCATTCCCCACTCTGGAATCATAGATAAACTTACTAAGTTGGGCATAAATCCCTGTGTCACTCGATGAATTGCTACATGGCTTACTGACAAAACCCAGACTGTAAAAGTAGCCCACTCCAAATCCAGCTCCAGACAAGTGACAAGTGGAGTACCTCAGGGTTCAGTCCTGGGTCCGCTCTTGTTTGGCATCTACTTCTATGAAGTACAGGCCCACACTAAGGGACTCTGGCTAACAAATTTCGCAGATGACTGCAAACTGGGAGCCATTATTGAATCCCCAAATGATGTAGATATTCTACAAAGGGCCTTACAGAAACAGATGCTTGGTGCCAGAGCCATGGGCTCCAGCTTAATGCCAAGAAATGTATAGTTATCCACTTTGGGAAAAACCATGTACCCATGAATTACCACATAGGTGGCATTACACTAAACACCAAAAGTGTGATGGGAGACTTATGGACACAGGTGGACAGTGGTCTCACCTTCGATAACCACATCACCACAACAGTCAGGAAATCCTTCTATGTGGCACACCTCATCACTAAGAGCTTTTCATCCAGAAAAAAGGAGGTCATTGTCCCACTGTACTCATCCCTCATTAGACCCATTATAGAGTACAATGCCGTGTTTGGTGTGTACCTCAAAAAACATCTGCAACAGCTGGAAAGGCCGCAGAAATACCTCACTAAAAGAATCACAGGCCAAAAGCAGATGCCCTATGCTGACCATCTAAAAAAACTCCAGCTATACTCTGTGCATATCGTCTACTCAGAGGCAGTCTCTGCTTAACATACAAGGCCATGTCAAACCCTGAGCTGTTGGACATGCTCCACTTAAAGAAATCCTAATCCCTCAGAGTCACATACTCCAGGGATCTAAACCTTGTCATCACAGTGAACAAAAAATGCTGGAGGGATAGGTTCCTGACCGAGAGACTCCCCATACTCTGGAATAGAGTGCCCATACATGTCAAGCAGAGTGCCTCCTTGACCCTCTTCAGAAGGAACCTTGACAATTGGATGGGAGATAGGAAATTCACCCCAGGATAATATCAGTCGCCCTGCTAGACAGGGGTCCAGGGAAGTAAATATTGTGGGAAGAAATATCCAGGGAATTGTTATTGCTAGACTTGTATAGGACCTAGGAATGATAGCTTAGTACCAACCTATGAACAGAAGAGATTTCAGAGATGCTGAGAACTGAGGATATGAGAAGTGGAACACAGTTAACCTGTGCAGATGCTGCTAGTACAGATCAGCTGATGTAGTGAGCACATTTAGAGGTTCATAGGTAGTTTCTAGTCTTGTGGTCCAGGTAACCATTGGGGAACATTGCCCAAATTCCCAGTTATTTCTAAGCACTGTCTGATTACCTGCCTTGCTCAGGGTTATATAGTAGACAAATGAGGGCTGAAGGAATCAAACCCTGTACCACAAGAATTGCATCTCACAGCTTTAACCCACTGAGCCCAACTGCGTGACTCTCCTTTGCATAACAGAAGAAGGTTTTGATCCATCGACCTCTTGCTTATGGGCCCAGCATGCTTACATTGCATCCAGTCTGCTGCTATTTACGAGTAGGCTCCTCAGTGCAGTCAGCATAAAGGGAAGGTAGCAGGTGAATATTTGTCGATTAGCTAACATTAGGTTTATTAGCTCCATAACAAGTAAAATACAGATATTTAAGGGCCCATATTGGCTACTTTTCAAGTAATCAGCATTCCTTGTACACATATTCATAAATACAGATCCAAACAAGTTAAATACATATAGGTTTACGTACAACACCAAATCTGTTTTGCTGTAATGTTTCCCTCATAACATTAATACAAGATTGATATAAGTAATAGAGCAGTATCTGATTTAACTTTGTAGATTTAAAAGCACATAGTGAAAATATCAGATCTGTAGTTTTGTTATTTATACTGGGAAGTATGTCTTGTGTATTACCTCATCGACTTGTATATGTAATATTTTCACTTACACCAGTTTACAACATGAAGCTATGTAGAGCTTGATGCACAGTTTCTTAGGAATACGCAGCTTTCTATGAGGCATAAAGTATCTTAAACAAGTTGAATTTAAAAGTATGATCTGATGTTGTCAATTTTTGTTCATTCTTGATGAATGGAACCTGGTTCTGATCCTCAGAACCAGTTCGACTGTTATATAGCTCGAGCCAGCCAAAAAACTCTCGAGCTAAGACTCTACCCATAATGCCCCTCTCATCATTACCTCAGATCTCGTTTGCTGCTTTGTCAGCAAGACACACCAGCCATTGCTCTCAGTTAAGTCCTTAAGAATTTTTATATTTAAGCTAATTCCTTATTTTTTTGCTATCTATCTATCTATATATATATATATATATATATATATATATATATATTTATATTATACTTTTATATAATTGTTTCAGCTGTGTGTTTGACTACTTCACCTTATACCTTTGGCAGTCTCTGTAAGCATTGCTGGCAACTCCCTCTCCCGCCTTTATTACCTCTTGTGGTAATTCTTAGTACCATTGTTGGTACCTCTTTTCTTTATTTCCCTTATACCTTTTGGTATTCTCCACTGCAGTCGCTGGTAGATCTTCTACCTAGTCTTGGTGTGTGTGTGTCTGTGTGTCTGTGCACGGGCGTGTGTGCATGTGTTTTAGCGATTATGTTTAAATGCTAAGTATTAAAATGGCAGAAAAAACACAGAGGCACTTCTGGATTTAAAAAGTACCATTGTTTATTGTCTAGGGGCTCCACATCTCGACCAAAATAGTGACATCTGCCAGGCCTTTAGTAACCGGACCTTAGTTGAGCATCGAAATAAGCTCATTTTAAAGTGCATGTTGAAAACTAATTTTAGTGAAGCTTTATCCAAGTCTGATTCCCCTCCAAAATCACACCCTTCAAAAAAGAAGAGCCACTTAGTACCTGTGTGTCCCATAGCACTGGAGGCTCAAAAACATAAGGCTCTGGTTCCGACTACCTCCTCAGAACCGAAAGCAAATGTAGCAAAGCTACAAATTCAAGAATCCATGGCACTGAGTACTGCTACTACAATGCCTTTGTTAACAGCATCAGCACCAGCATCTTTGGTTTCTGACTTGGTGCTGACTTCTGCAATGGCACCTCAGCAGGCTTTAGTCACCCCCTTAGTGCTGAAACCAGATCTGAATCTTCCCAGGATAAGGTATTCACCTTCCATAGACCCATTTGTGGGCCAGCTGCCCAGTCCCTTTTTGGACTGACCAGATTTTCCTTCAGGAATATCCATTTGATCCTCCAGGAGTCTCTCTGAGGTAGACATTGTGAGACTGGTGGATCAGCTGTTGGCAGCCAGAGGTATTCCTGCCCCTTCCCAGGCCACTTTCCCTCCTGGAGTTGGGGTATCTTCTCCAAGGACTCCTGTACTATCTTTTCCTCTGACTTCCACAGGAGTTTAGGAGCCCAACAGTTCAATTCCCCCAGTAAAAGCTGTTCAGGTGCCATTAGGCATCCCTACCTCGGCACTAGATGTTGCTCTGATTTCTTCGTTTCCCTCCTCGGAACTGACAGATTCTCAGGGCTGAGACTCCACTGCTGGGTCTGAGGGTCTCAGATCCGCTCCTGTTTTATATTTGGAGCCAACCTTGGCTTTCAGAACTTTGTCGGTTGCAGGTCCTTCCCCCTGCTTCTGCTTTGGAGGGCGGGCTCTCAGAGCAGGGTGTGACCTTGGTTCCGAGGTGGTCTTTCTTGGTTCTGGGATCCCACTCCTCTTCGGGGGTCCTACCTTCCAGGTTATGGAGAGAGCTTTAGCCTCTGCAGGCTCTCAACTGGTCCCTCCTGCATCTGAGTGTTACCTTACCATGTCTTCTGGTCTAGAGCCGACACCAATTTCCATGACAGGACATCGAGCACCGAAGCTTCAAGTTACCCCTGTACAGGGCCCATCTTCTTTGGAGTCTTCCTCAGAGATTCCCACTGAGGAACCCCCTGTAAGAAGACGTGCAAGAGGAAGCACCTAGATTCCCCGGAAGAATCTTTCACCCAGGACACGGATTTCGATGAAGGGGAAAGTTCCCCCCGGTCATGCCCTGAAAATGTCTCCTTTGGAGACATCCTAGAGATCCTCAAGCAGAGGGGTAACTCGAAGCCCCAAGACCCGACCTCAGAGGAGTCCATGTACTTGCAAGCGTTCGGTGCTCGACTGTCTATTTCCTTGGTGACCCCACCCGCTGACTATCCTATTAAGCTGATCCCGCAGCAGGCTTGGAAGGCCCCTGAATCCATAGACCCTATTCCCCGGACATCGGACAAAATTCTATCCTCGCTAGAGGACCACCAATATCGGGCCATGGGTTTAGCAGTAGATGCCATGTTGGTGGCGGCTGCTAACAAGAAGGAACTTGCAGATGTGAGTCCTACTGTACATCCTCCTAACCGGGAGTCTGGGACAACAGACAGATTTGGAAAGTGGGTCTATGCTTCACTGACCTTCACACTCAGGTCCTTGAACTTTATGGCACATTTTTCTAGAGTCCAGAGAGATCTGATTAAGGAGTTATCAGATACTCTCATTGGAGCTGTGTCTAATGAGGTGCAGGATAAGGTCGCCTCTCAGCTAGCCATCCTGGAGTCTTTATCGAACTCATCCATGAGGCTTATTGCACACGCAGCCAAAGGCACAACCAGAGTAGTTGGTTCTGGCATTACCATAAGGCACCATGCCTGGATGCGCTTCCTTCATCAATGCTCCTATTGACGGATCATCCTTTTTCAGCCCCAAGGTGAAGGACACACTAGTCAGGTGTGAAAAGGATGGAAAGACCCTGTCTGCTGTGGGCATTCATTTTTCTAATCCTCAGTGGTCCTATTCTAGGAATCAGAGGAGTGGAAAGATGTGGTTCAAGAAGTCCCAGGGGCCTTCCCAGAACACACTTGGCTGCGGTTTCCCTCAGGGCAGAGGAGGAAGCTTAGATGGAAGATGCTGACTGTTAGGCAGAGGTGACCTGCGAAACTAGGATTCCAGAGACTCTTTCTCTGGACAACCTTACCTGTGCTCCTGAAAGGAGGCCTGATTGCTTACCTCTGGAAGCACCCAACAGCCTGGCAACAAATTACCTCCACTACTTGGCTGCAGAGAATCATTACCCGAGGCTATCATATCCCTTTCGCCCTTTTCCCGAAATCACTGAGAAAAATGCCCGATGTTCCACCCAGTCAGAGGGATCAAGCAGCCTTAGAGTTTCAAAAGCTGCTAGAAAAAAGAGTCATCCAAGAAGTCCCACCAGACCAGATAGGATCCAGATTTTACTCCAGGTTCTTTTTAGTGCCAAAGAAGATGGGGGACTGGAGGCCGATATTGGACCTCAGCCTTCTGAGCAAGTTTGTTCAGCATACAAAATTCTGGATGGTCATGGTTCAATGTATTCTCCCCTTTCTATGAGAAAATGATTGGATGTGCTCTATGGACCTTCAAGATGCGTATTACCACATAAAGATGGACAAATGCTCAAGAAGGTATCTCCGCTATTGACTAGGGGTCAGTCAGTCATTATCAGTTCAGAGAGCTGCCCTTTGGCCTCACCACAGCCCCCAGAGTGTTCACCAAATGCATGGCAGACATCACTGCTCATGTGAGACTACACGGATTCCAGATCTCTCCTTATCTAGATAACTGGCTGCTCACCACCCCTACCAGGCATTTACTGCTTCAAGCCACAGACTTCATCATACATTTGTTTAGTGCCCTGGGCATAACCGTCAACAAAGAAAAGTCACAGCTTTCTCTCACTCAGGACTTAGAATTCATCGGAACCTGCCTCAACACAGTTTTGTGTATAGCTCCTCTACCTTTTTACAGATTCCAAGAGATAAGGTGTTAGGTTCAGCTCATTTTAGTAAAAAAACTAACTGTCCGCTGTACTTGTCCTTCAATCCTTAAGATCTATCACCTTGGTTCCCTTGGCAAGATTTCACATGAGGATACTTCAATGGCTTCTGGCCTCTCAGTGGTCCACTCTGTCTAATCCTATCACTCACCCAATCTTAGTAATAGGCTGTTGCAAAAATGATCTATCCTGGTGGATGCAGTCAGAAGAAATCCTGTTGGGCTGTCCCTTTGTTCCCTCTCAACTCAAGGCCATAGTGACCACTGATGCCTCCCAGATGGGGTGGGGGCATTTAAAAATCCCTTGCCAGTGAAAAAAAATGCTGCACACGAAGAAAGTATAAAAGTTTTAATACAAACGCTCTAGCGCCTCAGCAACAAAGACTTCCTGGAGTTAATACAAAACCACAAAAAAGCACTAATATATAGTACATGCATTAAAAATCCATTCAAACAATTAAACAGTTAACCTATCAAAATACTTATAAGAAAACTCTCCAGTTGCACTCATTATTCAATCCATGTGGAGATAGTGTTATACTTGAGAATAGAAACTGTTCTTGTACATCTTACTTTTTAGCAGAACATCTTCTCTTGAAAAAATCTGTTCTAAGATGCAGCAGAAAAATCACTTCTATGTACCAAATTAAAACGCAGAGCAACAGGATTTACAGGATTATTATATTTGATATCCCTGACATGTTCCTGCAGTCTTAATTTAAAAACTCTTTTAGTCTCCACTATATAAAATAAACCACAGGGGCAACAAAGAGCATATATTACTCCCTTTGTGGTACATGTATAAGAAGATGCAGGGCAAAACCTTACCTTATTAATTTTATCAAAAGATCTCACTATATTATTGCATACTGAACATTTACCGCAAGGGAAAGTTCCACATCTGTTAAGTTGTATATTAAAAGTTTCACTAGGGAGAGTAAATGTATTGCAAATTACCATATCTCTACTGTTTCTACTTCTCTTATTAGATATAAAAGGAACCTTACATAAATTATTAATACCATTCTTACTACTGATAAGAAAAGGCCAATAATATTTAATAATTTCCACCACTTTTTGACTAAAAATATTAAACATGGTGACAAAGTATACTTTTCTGTCTCCACTATGTACATTATATGTCCATTGTATGTACACTATGTCTATTATATCTAAAATTCGTCTTAACTGTAGAATTCTTACTAATAACTCTATTGTCTACTCCTGCATACAAATGAAGCAGCCTTTTTAAGGACTCAATAATTAATATTTCGTCATAGCCCCTTTGCTTAAAAGCAATACATGTGTTTACAATTTCTTTTTTAAGCACATCAGAATCATTGCAGTTACAGTTACAGTCTAAAAAAGTTCATTATATGGCAGCACCCTTATCACATAAGAGGGATCACAGCTGTTGCTATCCAAAATACATATTTTATCACTCAATTTCCTATGAATACTTGTACTTATAGTATTCTCCAAAATTTCAAGTTTTAAGTCCAAATAAGTAACAAGTTTACCCATTTGTAAACCTTCAAAATGTAAATAAAAACAATTATTTTCTAAATCATTCACAAATAACGACACCAAATCTACACCTCCCTTACATAAAAAAATCAAATCATCTATGTACCTACAGTACAAAACTACAAAATTCCTAAAAAACTTAATTTATACAAATACTCAATTTCAAATAAACCCATAACTGAATTTGCATACATGGGTGCAAAAGATGCACCCATGGCTGTTCCTTGCTGTTGTTGGTAGATACATTGATTAAATTCAGAAAAAGTATTAGTTAAACAAAAATTAACTAACTCAAGAACATAATTACTTAATGGACTTCCACCTAAGAAAAATTTAAGGGCTTCCATCCCTACTGTATGTGTAATGCTAGTATATAAATGTTTTTCATCTAACACTATCCAAAAGAAATCTTTTTCACATTTGATTGTCTTAACCTTTTCTAAAACATCAAAAGTATCTTTTATGCAAGATTCCAGTTTTACCACATACTTTAGCAAATAAGAATGGAGAATTACCCCTATGCTATGTAAAAAAATATTTTTCAGTTGCAACTATTGGTTGACCTGGAGGAGAGGTTAAACTTTTATGTATTTGTGGTAGACAATAGAATTTAGCTAATGAACTACCCTCTAAATCAAATTTTAACTCCACATCTTGTTTTGTGAAATATCCTAACCTATGACCTTTCCTTATCAGTTCTTTAAAATTAGAGATGGCCAAATAATACTGACTCTCTAACTTGTTTATACACATTTGCATCAGACAAATGATCCATACACATCTTTAAATATTGTTTGTAGTGAAGCATAATTTTTTGACCCTTATCTGAGGGTTTTATAACATCATCATATCTTTTATTCAACTTTAACAGTGCCTGCCACTCATTTCTAGTTGGATTATATTGTACATTTGCTATCATAGAAAAAAATTCTTCCAATTTACTTTCCAATGTAAAATTAATCATATTAGAAAACTGTTGTATCACTTCATTAAAAAAGGAGGAACAAATTTGCTCCTATATGGTACATTAGCAACACAGACAATAAGCATTAACATTTTCTATTTAGTCAACAGAAGAGTCACATAAAAAATACATCAGATTCATCCTCTTCACTTTCAATTATAGCAGAAGGAATGTCATAATTGACATCCCCCTTAGACTCAAAATAATGTAATAAATGCAATTTTCTAACAAGTTGAAAGAATTCTATCTTTAAGAAATGTTTTCTAGGAAAAGAAGTAGGTACACATTTTAGTCCACACTGCAATACAGAGAACTCAGCATCAGACAAAATCATTCCCAGGTAAATTAATAAAAAATTTTCCATTATCCTTGTTTGTTTAATTAATTTACAATCAGTATGTAGTTCAAAGTCAGTGTGTTTCTGTTTGTTGTTCTGTGTGATATCCATCCCCTCCCTCAAAATGCCTCTTATTTCCGTTTCTGTGCTGGTTGGACTGTTTGGCTGGTCCACAAAAATTGTTTTTCCAGTAATTGGATTGCCTCAGTGGTGGTAAGGGGGAATAACCATCATTTTCCCCTTCAGAATCGCCAATACTGCTCTTTCTTTCAGAAGAAGCAAAACAGACGTTAAAGAGTTTTTTGCCTTTCTTTTTATACCTTCCTCCCTCATCCTGATTGGCTAGTTTTTTTAAAAGCCTTCCCAGAGTCATAGTCACGGATATCTCGCTCTGATTTATTGATTTTTCTTTTAATAATGTCATTTGACACTTTCTCTAACTTAACATTAAAGGAACAAAGTACCTGTTCAAAGCGAGTAGCACCTAACTGACCAGAAAGAGTGGAACAGGAAGCGGCAATATCCTCTCTTAATTTCCGTTGCTTGATCACGTTTCTTTCAATTAATATATGTAGCCACTCTTTAACACATTTATGAGCAGCAGCAATCCATCTCAGTTCAAAATCATCTTCAATAGAATCCGAGGTATCAAATGGTGTGGTCGGATTTTTGATAAACCTTAGGCCACTGGGAGTAATGTCTATATCTAGATACTTCTTTAATCCAAAAATGTTAAAGTGCAAAGCATTTTCTTTGAACAGTAGCCATTCAAGAGAGTCTATGTGAGCATGAACATCAGGAGATAAATGTACAGACTCGGCCTTACCCACTCCTTGAAATGGATTATTAACCCTTTTAATTCTGCCTTCTTCTAGCAGTCGTTCCTAGGACCTGGATGACTCCATGCTCAAAGCTCCTGAAGTGCCTTCCATGGAGCGGTCCCTAGTAGATAGACCAAAATGCTGGATGGTAGAGGAATCCAGAGAATTCTCACAGAAAATACGTGGCAGTAGTAAAGCAGGATCACTGTCCATCTAGATAACCCACCAAAAACTACTAAAAAAGGTTGCATATAAAAACCACTTGCCAGTGGAAAAAAAAATGCTGCACATGAAGAAAGTATGAAAGTTTTAATACAAATACTCTAGCGCCTAGGCAACGAAGCATATGCTATCTTTTCAAAGTAGTTTTTGGGGATGGGGCGCACTATCTGGGAAGAACAGTCCAAGGCCATTTGGTCTCCACAAAAGACCAACTTGCACATCAATGTCCTGGAAATGAGAACAGTGCTCCTAGTGTTGCAAGCCTTTCAGTCTGCTCTTCCTCTGGGAACAGCTGCGATCCAATCAGACAACATGTCAGTGGTATGATACATCAACAAACAAGATGGAACCAAGTCCTTACCCCTTTGCTGGAAAGCTCTAGAGTGTGGCAATGGGCGATAACTTCCAACCGCTTTCTTGTGGTAACTCATATTCCAGGGAGCTCCAACACGATAGCGGATAAGTTGAGCAGACACATTCTACTGCCTCGTGAGTGGTCTGTCAACTCCAAAGTGGCAAAGAAAATCCTTTTGGCACTGTGGCTAGCCTTACTGCAATCTCTTTGCCTTTCCAGTAAACAACAAATGCAGCTGCTACTTTGCCCTAATTCCCCCTCAGCCAGAGTCCCCGAGAGACGCTATCCTTCTCAGTTGGCCCTTGGGTCTTCTTTATGCCTTTCCTCCCTTTCCCGTCATACCCCTCTTCCTAAAGAAAGCTAAAAGGTTGCAAAGCAAAAGTGATCCTCATTGCTCCTTTCTGGCCCAGGCAAGTTTGTTTCCTCTTTCTATGGCCTCACTTCATTCACCATCCGTGGATTCTGGACTCAGTTCCAGACCTGCTGTCTCACCCACAGGAATTGGTGCATCTCGATCTGTGCATTCTTAAGCTCAAAGCTTGGTTCCTCCAATTCCGTTAGTCACCAGGCAGAATAATATTACTTCCCCCGTACAAAATATTCTTCTAACTTCCCATAAACATTCCACCAGGAGACTGTATTTCAGTAACTGGAAGAGATTTTCAATGTGGGCCTCTGAAAACAATTTAGACCTCTTTTTGGCACCTATTGAAAAAGTTTTGGAATTTTTAGCCACCCTTTTTGACCAAGGAGCTTCTGCTTCCACCATTAGAGTTCAATTAGCAGCCATTTTTAATTTTCACAATGGATGTGATGACTATTCTTTAATTGCCTATGCAAGATCTTTCTCAAAGGTGCCTTATGCCTAAAACGTTCATTCAAAGATCCCTTAGATCTGTGGGATCTAACCTTGGTGTTGCAATCTTTAGTACTACCTCCTTTTGAACCAACGGCTACTTGCCATCTCAAATTCCTTTCCTGGAAAACTTGTTTTGTAGTAGCCATCACTTCCGCCAGAAGAGTCTCTGAGATCCAGGTAGTATGTGCGAAACCAGGGTGTCATTGAGCACTAACCCTTCCTTTCTTCCTAAGGTGGTCTCTTAATCCAGTATTAATCAAACTGTTGAGTTACTAGTTTTCTTCCCAAGTTTTCCAACAAAGGTGAATATTACTTGCATTTCCTGGATGTTCATAGGTAACTATGTTTTTACCTTGACAGGACTAAAGAGTCCAGGAAATCAGATCAATTGTTTATTTTCTTTTCTAGCTCAAAGTTGGGAAAAGCTGTTTCAGAAGTGACTTTATCTAGATGGCTGAGAGGCTGTGTTACTTTCATTTATGAACATAACAACTGAAAGTTACCTGAGGCTATAAGTGCGCACTCAACCAGATAAATTGCCACTCAGCTGTTTTTTATTCAAAAGCTTCCATGGATGAAATATACACAGCTGCAACTTGGGCTACATCCCATACCTTTATCACTCATTACAAATTGGATGTGGTCTCCAGTGGAAGAGCATCCTTTGGCTTTATGGTTCTCAGGAATATCCTTCCATAAGGCCACCCAGGAACTAAAGTAGCAGGGGACTCTGTCCATTAGTCAAGAATGAATGAAGATTGACAACATCAGAAAAAGAAGTTATGCACTCACCATAATGTTCCATCCGTGTTGTTGATCTTCATTCATTCTTGGTATTCCACTCACCTTCTGCCTCCAGTAGATTTCCTGGGGGATTGATCCCTTGTCCTGGGTTTCCATAGGGTTTTTACCTTGGACATTGCTTCTGCTTACAGTTTATGTGTACACTCTTGCTATGGTCTGCAAACTCGATCAGAGGTAATGAAGATGGGACCATTATGGGTAGAGTCTTAGCTCGACAGTTTTTTGGCTGGTGCGAGCTGTATAATGGTCAAGTCAGTTCCGAGGTTTGGAACCAAGTCCCATAAGTCAAGAATGAATGAAAATCGACAACACAAATGGAACGTTATGGTGAGTACATAACTTCTTTTTTTTTTACGTTTTTTTTAAGGAGTCCTTTGCCTCCATCCAAAAACCAAGTATTCCTTTTTTATGCAAGGTGGTGCAATCTCATAGTAAGTATTTTTACTTTCTCGGGGGATGTGGGGCTCAGCCATTCATTCTGGGAGAAGAGGGGATTCAGTTTCACTTGCAAAAATGCTTTTACAATGTATTTTTCAGATCAGAATATGTTCCACTGCTCCATTAATAAATTCTGGCACTTGTTAAACAGTTTGACTGCATGTAGTAAGTCAACACAAAAATTGACAAACTGTATAATGGACAAGATGTAAAAACAAAAACTCAACGGTCTGAGTCCATGGATTTTTTTATTTTCAGTGTATAATGGACAAATTGAGGTCAGTTTGATAAAATTCACTGTTTTTGCTGCTCACTTTAGTATTCACCCCTGGCATAGAGGGATAAAAACCCCAATGATCTTGGTTTGGTTACCAACTTGAGTGTCTGTTGAAGTTGGCAAGGGGAGTATAGGAAAGATTATACTGGTGAGGGGGGCTGGTCCATGTCATGAGTTGCCAAGATCCCCCCTTGGAGGAGGGTCAGTCAAGCACAAATTATCATTGGGTCATGCATTTGGCCATAATCACAGGTGCATAGAAACATAGAGTATTATGGAAAAGGCATTGTGGCCACTCATTGGTTTGGTTAGAGCCATAATATTGTGGGGAATACTGACAATGGGGAAAAAATCAACTCCATGGCTGCTTGTATGATGGCGCTAGTGGGCAACTCTCTCCTTCCTAGGGATACCCAGTGCGGGGGAACAAAACAGCTCGAAATCAGCTCTGAGGTAAAAAGGATGTAGAAAAAAAAGTAGCAGTCACAGCAAAACATTCACTTGTGTCATTGCTGAATCCATGTTTTGTGGAGGAATCTTTGACCATAGATTCCTTGCAGACAGTACTTGTTTGCCGTGTAGGAAAGACATAGCAGAAAAAATGGAATCCTTCAAAGCAAATACTCTACAGAAAGATTAACCCAAAGCGTAACACATTTTATAACAACATTGATCTTGGCTAATGATTAAAAAGAATAACATAAGGAAGAAAATGAAGAAAAACCCAGAGTAGATGCCTAAAGGAAATCATTCACTTAAGTATGGCACAGGCACATTTTAGAGAAAAATGTAGTTACCCTTGAGTTAAGGGTACAACAAATTATAAGACTTATCCATTGATGCTTATAAGATAGCTTATATTGATTCAGCTTTAAGTAGAATTTCATGGCACCTAAAGTCCACTCACTAAATTCAGCTCAGTTTAGGACAACAGATCTACATATTTTATACTTTGATTGGGACTGCTATTGTAGTACAGTTGACTCTTGAAGTATGAAGAATCTGTTCAGTGCTATACAGAAGGGACTACATGTTTATCACATAGAGGAGACATGTTCGGAGCAAGAAACACTCTACAGAGCAGCTAACCCTGAGGAAAGGCTTGTACCAGAATACATTGGCATTATAGCTTATACTGTATGTAGAGATTAACCCAAATTCATGAATCCCTGCAGATTCCCATTAAATATTTCAAATCAGTCCCTTCTAGTAAACTTGCAGACTTTCATGAAGTAATCTGTACTGGTCCATCATAGGAAATATGTATTTATGTTTGTTTATATTAATTTAAGCATGTAAACCTACCGGACAGAACTAGCTTATAATGGGCTTGCATAGTTTGCAAGTCAGGATTGCGGGGACTGCATCTAAGAACTTCAGAAAAAAATTATGAGTACCTCATAGCCTTAAATCTGTTAAAAACAGATAAAGTTTTATTTATGTTAGTATTGCTGTGTGATTCCTTATTTTTGTAGATAACGGCAACTGGCTTACAGATAGGATGCAGGAAATCAAATAGGGAAAGTTACCTCCACAAAGAGACCATTCACCAGTGGAGTCCTCAACAGTTCTGTACTTTGACCTTTCTTGTCTGTCATCTACTTATTTGAAGTAAAAGCCAATATCAAAGAGATGTAGCTGACTATGTTTGCAGATGTCTGCAGGTTAGGAGCAGCCATTGACTCTCCAAATGACTTAGCCAACCTGCAGGAAGCTTTTTCCAACTAAATAACTGGTGCCAAAATCATGGACTAAATTAAATGCCAGAAAATGCATTACTATATCCTTTGGGAAGTCATCTACCCCAGGGAACTATTACATTGACAGTATGCCCCTAAGAGTTGACACAGTTGTTCAGGATTTGGGAACTTATGTCAAAAGTTACCTAACTTTTGATCAACATGTGTCCATTGTTGTAAGAAAATCCTCTGTATTACACAGCTTATAAACAAAGGGATTGTATCTAGATCTAGGGATGTCATTGTCCTCCTGTACTCAATTCTCATTAGGCCATTCGTTGAGTATAATGTACCTAATGTTAGCATGTAACTGTCATGACATTCAGAGCAACTCAAATTCCCACAGAGATAACTTAATAAAAGAATACTTGGCCTAAATGACATGTCATGCATGGACCAACTGAAAGCCCTGTCACTATACTCGGTATCCTACAGACTGCTAAGTGTTGACCAATGTCTGGCATACTAGGTATCCTCCGACTTAGTACTGGAGGATTTACTGAACATCAACAACACAGATGGCACCAGAAATAATCTATCTTGGGATCTTAGCCTCTTGTGCAACATCAGCAGAATGGTTTAGAGGGATAGGTATGTCTCGCAGAGGATACTGCTGCTCTAGAATAGACTACTCATTCACATAACACAATGGTTATCCCTGTCCATATCTAAGTGCAACTTGGAGCTATGGATGGGAAACAGAAAATTTACCCCAGGACTGCTCCCGTACTACTTATGGACAGAGGTAGTTCCAAAATGCTTTATCCCTTGCATGGGTCACCTCAAATTATCTATAGTATGATCCCAGTTATTCTCATTAGGGTAATATGTAATTATCAGTCATGGGATTGGTAAGGACCATCTCTAACCAAATAAGATTAATTCAAGCACAAAAAGGGAAAATGGCTGGGCTTAAAATGGCCCACAAGGGCAGCTAGCCTTGTACTTGCATATAGACCTGTGAACCTAAATCACTGTTGTTAACTGGGAAAAGTCGTTGTTGCCCAGTATGCTTACATGGTTGGCAAACACAAACTTACATTTTACTGTACTATGTGTATGCTGACATGTAACATTGTTGTTGGTACAATAAGTGAAACATGTTGCATAAGGATTATGAAGTGTAACGGATATTTAAAATATAGTTTGTTAAAGCTGCCAAAAAGTTAGGGAAGATTGTATTCTTAGAATAAAATATTACAGGCAATCAGGAAAGAAACTAGACGTGGATAAAGATTTTCATTAAGTTAGTTGCAAAGTCTCTTAGGAAAATAATAAAACATGGGTTAGGCAAATAATTGGTCTGTGAAGCATGAACCATAAAAAAAAACTAAATAAATGCTGGAAAAACAACTATGAAGTGATATTACTATAATTTTGGAGGTGTCTGAAGAGATGAGTAGACTCTGTCAGAGGTTTATGAGGTATTGGAAAGGAAGCAGCTAGAAAACAAGAACAGAAAATACAGTCATTGTTCTCTAACCTAGCTTCAGTGTTTTGAAGACAAGCTTGGGGTGGCCGAGGTGGAGCAGCGGTTAGCATGGTCGCCTCACAGCAAGAGGTTCTCTGGTTCAATTCACGGCTGGGCTGCCTTCTGTGTGGAGTCTGCATGTCCTCCCTGTGTTCACGTGGGTTTCCTCTAGGTGCTCCGGTTTCCTACCACATTCCAAAGACATGCAGTGGGTGGACTGGCCAATTTAGAATGTCCAATCCACCTACTGCATGTACTCCCTGTGGTCATGTGGGGTTCCTCTGGGTGCTCCAGTTTCCTTCCACATTCCAAAGACATGCAGTAGGTGGATTGGACACTCTGAATTGACCATAGGTGAGAATGTGTGCATAAGTGATTTGTGCAAATGAACTACCACGGCAGGGCTAGCCACCAGGCAGTGTAAACCTTGGCTCAAGATGATTGTCACTGCAGAAGTGCCACCCCAACCCATGTACAAAATGGGAAAAGGGGTTGAGGATGGATGAATATTGCTGCTTGAAAATGTTTCAGCTTTTGAATGATCAAGCCTCTCACTGGTCAAAGACTGGATTTAAATAATTCCTGTTTTGACAACTGAGATAAATATTTATATTACAGAAAGTGCTCATGCAAAGGGGAACTATTCCATCTCCATGAAGATGTAGCAACCTCATAACTGATTCTAAAAAGTAGACATTTAGGTGCACAGCCCCTTCTGTGATGGTGTGAACAGATTTGTGCAAGGTAGGGGATGTATACTTTTATGTACTGCTGTCAGTGCAGTGTCAAATGTATATAAAAAGGTGTTTTAAGGTGAGTAAAGTGCATAAGTAGGTGTATTAATTTTTTATGATGTAAACTTGTATTACTAGTAGGCTGTGTACAATGATTTTTTTTTTTCAAGAGCTGGAAACTCAACAGCACTTCAAAGTCATTTTGATATCATAAAGTCAATGTTTTTGTTGTTGTGAAGACATTGTTTTCAAAGAACTGTCATGCACTCTGTTAAAGAGCTGTACATGTTTAAGTAAATATTGTGTAAGAGCTTCTTGCTTAGTTAATACAGCAGTTATATTTCTGCCAGTTTTGCTGGTGATCTGGGTTCATGCATTGACACAGAATGCCAGAGGGGCGTCTACCAAGGAAGGGGATACTTAAGTGTCTATAGAACAAGAACGTAGAGAATCTCTTCCTGAGGATGGGCTTGATTTTGAGCTGTTGTATGTAGCTGTCCTGTTAACTATGATTAGAGCTGAATAGATTTAAGAAAGATGGTGGAAGAATCAGGACTGAATTTATTACCATGCCTTGCAGTCCTTCTCAGATGGTTCTTAAGCTGGCCTGAAAGATGATTGTGCTGTCTGTGCTGTTACTGCAAAACAGAACTGCCTGTCAAATTGCTGGGGGGAAGGGGTGCTTTGCAGTAACAGTTCATAACGACAAGCTGAATTTCATATTTTGATGATCACAACCATGATTGCTGCCATCTTGCAACATGTCAGAAACGTAAGTAATGGCAACAATCCTCTGGGATACATCTTAAATGACCTGACGGTACTCCCTAGAAGAAGGATAAACATGAAGTAAGCAGAACTCTTTACAAATCTTTAGAAAATTACCAAAGTAGACCAAATGCTTTCTTCACAAATCCTTATGTAATATTAAGCCACTTTCTTGCATGATAATACACGTGTTCCTTTTAAGCATACCATTAGTCACTGACAGTATAGCCTCTCTGTAATATTAAAGGTGCAGTCAGAAAGACCTTGAACATGTTATATGTTTGTAGTACTTATAGCAAGGCTAATAGGCACCATTTCTTCTCACTTCATTTATAAGTATCACATGGAGCACTTCAGAAAACAAGGAAGACTAGTAAGATTCAGTTTTCCTAGCCTTTTGCTGAAGAATCCTGTAGTTGTAGATCTTTCATTGCTGCATTAAGATGTTAGAATTCTATGGTGACCTCATATCGTAAAGGCTCTTTTCCATTATGGGTGTAGTTAATTGAGTAGTTTTGATATTAGAGCTCACTAGTTTGTTTATATAATTTTTTAGCAATTGATTGTGTATCTCCCCTTAAATAGGTTCATAGAAAAGTACTTGGCTCGTTGCTCTTCTGACCATTTTTAGCCTAGTCAGTTTCCCTTTTTGTCTCAAATTAACCTATCCCATTTGTTTAAAGATTGGCCTTACCCATCCTGTAGTTTATAATTATGTATTACCCCAATGAGAATAAAAACATAGTGTTTTATTTCTGTGCATTGCTGAAGTTGTCCTCTTTGAATTCCTTTCAGTCTGATCCAGAGCAATTTTAAAATCTGCCACTGCTTTCAACTCCACTGTGGGCTGAAGAAGTCTTTTACAAAAAAAATGCTAGATTTCCTCAGTTCATGTTCTTGGAAGAAAGAAGGCACTAAGAGGAGATTATTTTAGGTTGGACATGCAGGAATTCTAGATGGTATTGTCAGGAACCGCTAAAGGGAAGCTAAGGGACCATTTTGACTAGATAACATTGTCATTCTTACATGCTCCACCCCACTCCGCCTTGGCTGTTATCAATCTGTGTTCTTTGCTATCAGAACTGTTACTTTGCTGTTTGTTATAGGACGTAAAGTGGTGAAACAAAAGGCAAATTGCACACACACAAAACATAAAAACAGAGTAACATTCTGACACGAGTCTAAACTGTAGAGAAGTTTATGAAGCACTAACCTTATTCATTCACATAATTTGATTCATAAGACTTTCTCTGGATAATACTGAGATTTCAAGATAACAGAAATTAAGAAGACATTAATAAGTATTAGCGCCTTTCCTGGAGAAGTATATTTCCTTGTGTTAAGATACTAGAACCCAGTGCATTTCCTTCTGAATCAAATGCAGTCTTCAGTACATTTAGTGCAGTTCTTACAAATCTAGTACTCTTTTTTTTCTTACTTTAACATTTAAACTTTTCTGAAATATGGTAACAAGTGTAGCCCGATTCCTTAGCAAGTATTATTTGTTGAATACACGTAACCACTTTTACAGTAGATGGAAATTACCAATAAATAGACTAAATTAATGTTAAGAAACTATGTTTTACTATAATAAGTTGGTGATGGTTTCATATGTAAAGCAGTAGGCTCAGTGAAGCAGAGCTACAGAGTTAGTTTATGGTATACATGGTAAAAAATGGATGTTTTGTTACAGTATAAGAAATGCTGAGTTTTTACATATTAGCAGTCTAAAAGCTTTTTAGTTTTGACTGTAATCCTTCAGAAACTAACTAGAACATCCAGTACAGAAAACGTCTGTTTATTTTATCTAGTTTACAAATCATTCTGCAGAATCCTGAAAATTATCTTGTATTTTTTAATTTGATAATCAGTTTGTTGTTGTGGTCAGAAGTTTTCAGCCAAGACCTGGATAATGGGCAAAATACAGATATTCTTTTCCATGCAATAGGAATCAAGAAAATTACAAAATGTGTCATAGGAATCAACAGCAATCAGCACAAGTGGTATAATGTTAGGAAATGTTTATGAGCAAGTAGAACAAAATGTTTACTAATAAAAAAAAGTATTTGAAACTTAAAAGAATATAATGCCAGAAACTGAAGATAGAGGGACAGAGAGGGATGGACAGAGTAAAATATAGATTATTACTAGATGACTATTGAAAATCCTTGCCATTGCTACCCAGTAAACTTGTAAAATGTCTGCTGCCCTGAAAGCCAGACTACAAACACAGGAGATGAATTTGTAAGTAGCTATTCAAGTATAAAAGACTAGTTTTAAAGGTTGCTAACTTATCACTTTATTTACATTCAAGGGAAATCTGTTCTGTAGGTTGGGGATATGTTAATTCATGTACATATGACAAGTTTGTAGGTTTGTATAAAGTGTAAAGCAGGAAGGTGAGAGTAGGAATAAAAGGTAGTTAATATAATGGCCTATTATAACTGCAGAAGATGTAGAGTAGTGATAAATTGAACTGTGGCTGTAGGGGTGCCTCGTGCCTTTTGAAATTATGATCCTTTGAATAGCATAACTGAAAATGAAAATAGGGGAAGTATATACTAATCCTGGGGTTGTCATACCTCAGAGCATCTTATCTACTCTAAGGAATAGTGATCATGGAGTTAGTATACGCCAGAAATAGAAAGATGTGGGGAGCACATGCCACTATGATTGGGAGGGGGGTGCAGAAGAGTTGGAGCCTCCCTGCAGACATGCTCTAAAGATATAACAATTTCACATTATGCTGTTCTTATAGTTTTTTTTTTTTTTTTTTGTTTCTTTATTTTTTATTGCCTTTTGGCTGCCTCCTGTTGGTCAAATGCTTACCTTCCTAACCACCCAATTTTCCCATCCATTCCACTTTGGGGCAAGGGCTGGATTGAACTGGGAGAGAGTGCTATACTGCAGGGCAATGGATTTTTGTGCCCTAACTTTGCTGTGCTGATTTCTGGCTCACTTCGGGCATTAACCAGGGGGGGCAAACACCCTCACTCTGAGGTGACATGTCTATCTAAGGCTCCACTCTCAAGGAGCATGCAGTGGGGGTAATACATGACCAAATTTCACCTTTGCAGTATCACATTGCCACCTTAGCAGACCATCTCTCTTCTACCGGGCATACACTCCACTTGCATTCTCTGGTAGTACTGACAGTGCAACGGCAACTCCTTTCCCCAGCACTCAGTCCCCATCCCTCCCTGCAGACAGACAAGAGAGAGAGGGTGCAAGCAGCCATAATCTCTTCATTCCTCTCTTCCCTTATTGGCTTTTCCAGTGCCAGGGAAGTACTGTGGCAAGTTTAGAAAATGCTGTTTCTTTTTTTTAACCATAAATGATAACATTTTTAAAAATGATCTCATACATCATTTTATACAGTCCAAATATATGGTATACTTCTCTTTGTCCTGGTGGCTGTCCTTTATACCAAACCTGACAACATTCACCTTCCTGCCCAATATATAGCTCTAAGTACAACAGATACACCTATTACCAAGAGTTGCACAGTTGTTTTCCATGTCTATCACATTAACAATTGCATGACCTCCTGCTGCTTCTGCATTTGTCTAGGTTTATGAATGTTTTTTTCCCAAGGCTAGCTCACCCTCAACACAAAGCCCAATTTACTAACCCCCACTGTTAATCTCTTGCTTATCATACCCTATTAGTTTTTTTTTTTTTTGCATTATTCCCATTTACAATTATGGAACTTACTTGATCTTTACTTTAACAATTCTTTCTGTCTTTCATTAATGCTCTTTCTTTTAGGACCAAAATGAAGTGTAGCCTGTTTAGTGTAACAGAATGTGGCTTGTGTAATCTGAGAGGGTAATGTAAATTGTATGAGGTAAGTATACCTGCAAGCAGATCAGAAGGTTTTAAATTGTTGAGGCCATTAAGAAATTGCTAGGAAGGTGGTGATGCTTTATAGTAATAAACAGTGACAGATATAATTATTCTATTAATGGAAGGATTGTATTCAGGTTTGGGAGTTATTGCAAAGGTTTATTGCCTAGTGAACATGTATTTATGCCCAGTTAAACAATGCAGGGAGAAACAGGACATGCGGGTTATAGTGTGTCACCAGTATGTTTGCTTGAAGAGAAAAAGGTTAATAGAGCTCATAAAAGTCAATATTCAATATAGTGGTTGAGGAGAGGCTTTGAGGAATGGCAGAATTATGGAACTATTTTAAATGTATTAATAGCCAGTTTATTTTTGAGAACTAGTGAAAGATATTAAAATCAGATGGAAATGATGATTGAATTTTTTGGGAATCTATGCTGCTTTTAAGCATAGAAAGTGTAAAGAACAATTTGTAGAAGAGAAAGATCTGTTGATACAGTATTGATAAATAATATAAAATGGGTAGGTCCAAGTGTAAACCTACTTGGGGACTCCTGATTTGAGATGGCCACTGTCAGAATAGTTGTTAGCAAAAAAAAAAAAAAACTTCTAAGGACACCAGCATACCAGAAGATTACTTTTTTACAGAAGCCAAGATGTTGCATGTAAAAGTAGAGAGGTATGTGATCCACATTATTAAAGGCACAGTTAAAGTCTACAGAACTTGTGCCAGTTAGAAGACCTTTGTTAATTGTGTAAGGAAATGTAATCGTAATCTGTGGTCTAGTGTAAGTGATGTTATTGCGGAATACAGGTCTAGAGCCATGCTGAGAATTGCTCAGCAGATGTTTGCCTTCTATTAAATTAATTATTTTTATAGAACAACTTTTCAAAGATATTGGCAAGGGGATGCAAATTGGAAACTGATGTGCAGTATTATGTGGAGTTGGTGTTGGTAGGCATAGGATAATCATGGTAGATTTCTACTCCAAAGAAATGATACCTGAACATAAATGTGAGTTGTAGAATTTGTTATAATTGTAAAGGCCTTGTGTGCAAAGTATGTCTAGCATGTGGTCTCTTGGTTAAGATTTTTGTGACAAAGTAATGCAGAGCAGAGACAGAATGTGACTGAAAGTTAAATTACGTAAATGCAAGACGATTTTAAATAGGGCTGAGAATGTGTGTTAAGTGGAAGCACTTTAGGCAGCTCAGCATGAAAACTTGTGATGTCTACAGATGATTTAGGGTGTGTCTTTTTGTAGTGTATTCAAACTAATGTCTTTTGGCTTTTTTCCGGTTAGGGGTCACCACAGCGGAACTCCAGTCCACTAATGATTGGCAGTGGATGTATACGGTGCCGCGGTGCCAGCCCGATGCCCAACCTTCAAAGAAGGCACACTTTTTATAGTGTATTAAAATACATTTAATCTCATTCCTATGCTTTGAGAGCTCTGAGATCAGGAAGTTTTATTTATTTTTATAGTATTTTGATGTGGCAACTTTAATAGCAGCTTTTGCTTCTCAGTGATGAGAAAAAGGTTGTAGCGGTGTGAGACTAGGCTTGTAGATTTCTAACTATAGCAGGCTTTATCTCTGGGTAATAATAAGCGTTTGAATCTCAGGTAAGTCATAGGTAATATTTACCATGGATGTGCTGTATAGTAATGTGATATATATGGCTGGGGAAAAGTGTTACAGAATTATGACAGAACTGGGTTGTCGCTTACCTGGCATTTAGGAGTCCATTGGTTATCTTTCAATCCACCCATGTAGAGAAAGCATGGTCTTGGATAATAGGGACTTTAAAAGACAAGAGGGGTGTGAATGGTTTGTGATCTTTTAGGGTAGTAGGGGTTACTGTCAGGTGGGAGATAATTCATTGTAGCAAGGGAGGTTCCAATTTGTGAGAATTCTAACAGTAAAGCAGACTGAACAAACTTTTGGTTTGGGGGGGGGGTCTAAGTCAGTTAAAGTTTAGATCACTGAATGCTACATTGTTGTAAAACAAGACTAAGGACCCTGCTTATCTCAAGAGAATGGTCCATATCCTTGTGTCTGCCCAGAAACCTAACATCAGGAAAATGTTAAAGACATTTGGGCACTTTTTCTGGTGAGTGCTTTGTAGAGACTTATGGATCTTTTTCTGGGTTGATTCCAGTGGTGCTAGACTATCTCATCCTCATCTTTGAAACAGACCGGAGTTTTTTTGTCTACCGAAGTTCATAAGTCAGTGATCCCTAACTTTCATTTCAGTTGCTAGAAGTCTATTTTAGCCTATATTAAAACTTGCAAGTCATTTCTCAGTAGACTCTTTCTTCTCCCAAGTCCCCCCTCCCTAGTTTGAGAACCTGTTCCACTGTGGAGTCTCAAGGGTAGACTTGAAGGTCCTTTCCTGGTAGACTTATTTCTTAGTAGCTATTAAATAAGCTAGATATATTTATGAACTTTGACTTGCACTGCAATTTTTCTCATATAATGTTTCTTAAAAGGCAGAGTGGAAGTATGCACTAACCCATCCTTTATGTATAAGGTGGCTACTGAGCCAAACATTAATAATGCCGTTAATCATTCATTTTTTCACTTAACTGCACAAACAAAAGGAAATTTCTTTTTTATTGCCTCCATTTGTATAGACAGCTGTAAATCTATGCCATTGTACCAAAGAAACCAGTAAGGGCTTGCAGCTGTTTTTCTCCTTTGCACCTGTCAGATTAGGCACTAGTTTCAAAAGTAGCACAGGCAAAATGGTGGACAGATATGTTCACTTTATAATGATAAGAGCTGTGTGATTATGGTTCATCCTCCTTTACATTTAAAACCCAGCTTTCCCAAATAATTAGAGGAGGGAACAGAATGTGCATGTTGAGTTGGTGATGTCAGAGTTCAAACCAGCATTCTGTAGTCTGGAGAGAAAGTGCAAAAGATTGTGGGAAAAGGGAGGAGTTGAAACCTGTGAAAGTTTGGATCAGTGCTAAGGCAACTGTAAGCTGAAGCAACATTCCCAGCAGTAGATGAAGATGAAACATCACTGTGCTGTTTTGTTCTTTTAATAAATATATCATCTTCAATTCTAGCACCATGGAGAAGGTATGAGTGAATATAAGTACAGTATTTGGTCGACACTTATTTTTATGTTTGCAGGTTTTGGTTAGGAGCTTTAGCGTATGTCCGTGTGTTTTGTTAGTGTGTTGTGTGCGTGCGAGGGGAATGTTGCTTGTGTAGTGGTGTTTTTGTGTGTTTTGTCTGTGTAGTGCGACCTTGCAGTTAGTATATTTAAGTGAGGGGGTGGGGGGCACAGGGGGCTTGCCCCCTGCTTGTATGTTGGGTAGGTGTTTGTATTTGTGTATATGTAGGGAGGTGTATGTTTGTGTCCTTGTGTGCAGTATGTTTTGTATAATAGTTGCGATTTTAAATATCGCACTTCTGTTGTTTCAGCTTTATGGATTTTCAGCTTCATGGTCTGGAGATACTGAAATTCGAGATTTCAGTATTTCGAGATTCTGAAGTGAATCCGTATATATATATATATATATATATATATATATATATATATATATATATATATATATATATACACACACACATACACACACAGACACACATCTGTGTTAGACTGAGCAGGAGTCATACTCCCAGCTTGAGGATGACACATTTTTTGTGTCTGTTATTAGTACTTATCTGACAGACCAAATAAGGTTCATATTGAGGTTTATAAGTTCATACTAGGTTATCAGTTTGCAGACTATTACAAGCCTAGCCAGTAAGCAGAGGTCAGAATCAAACCTTGTACCATATATTTGTAAGGTAAAGACCTTAACTATTGTGACACCCTCCAAAATATGTAAGGACAATTCTTTTCTTGTTATAGGTTCATAAACAAGTATTAGGCTGGCTGCTCTTGTAAGCATTTTAAACCTAGCCTATTTCCTTTAAAGGGTGAGGATCAAATCTTATACCTTGTGCCTGTGAGGTAAACGCCTTTCATTATGCCAACCCCAAACCGAAAATGTCAGCCATGTATTTGTTCACTACATATTATCATTCATTTTCTTGTGGAGCCTTATTCAGTCAACTGCCTTTCTAACATTCTTGTTCCCCGAAATGTAGTTTAACATCTTCATAATATCCTCATGTTCCCTGTTGTGCTTCTAATTAATTTGTAAAGTATACCAATTAAAAGTTGCTGTTTTAGAGAACTTGCATTTTATTTTGATAAGGCCATAAAACCATATTCAAAAACATATTTATTATAGAAACAGTGGCATCTTTGAAATGAACATTGACTAGTTCTATAAGTCAGAAATGCTTTTGAACTAGTAAGGAAGTGTTGCATGCAAATAAAATGCCTAGTTGAGATGGTTTGTAAAAAAACTGTCTTATCTGTTACCAAACCTTTTTTTTAATAACATTTATGTATAGGTCATTATCAAGCCGTGCATTCCTGTTACCTTTTACTTAACCTGTATGCCTTACATTTTCAGGTAAATTGTAAAATTTAGTTTCATTTCAGGCTGATGATAGTATTATTACTTGGATGCACCACTTAGCTGTATGCAAGGGACTGAATTGGTAATGCAGTCAAATAAACTTGCTTTGGTGTTTACTTCTGTCAGTTTGTAGTACTAGTTTATCTACATTCATCCCAAAATATAGTTGAACTCCGTCACCCCTGTCATGGGGGCTGCATTCAGTGGGGAGTCACACACCCTCTTTTTTATCTTGATAGCTGTTTGCTTTTGTAAAATATGGTTAATGGAACCAAGCTTAATATGTGGTCATAAAATCCTGACCTGTAAGTATTTAGATGAAAATATCTGGATAATATCTCTCAGAACCATAGTATCTCCTGACCTATGTTTCTCTGTAGTTCATAGTAGCTACCAGATCTATGTTATGCAGTAAGTAATAATTATTTTTCCTTATTTTCTTTGTTCAGTCCAGTAATGGGACTGCAGGGTTATTCTGGCTCTAGAGTTTCACCCAAATAAAGTACTTTGAACTTACTCATACAATTGCTCAGACCTGTTCTAGAAAGCCTGTTTCTCATAAATTAATCTAAAGTCCACTTAGATGTCACTTCCCTTCAAGGAGAGCTGTTTTCTTCTCTCTCAGTGTAATGCCATTCCTTATTGTCATGACCACAGAATGAAAGCGCTGCAGGTTACCATTGGTCCTGCATAACCTGTCATTCACAGCCATTAAAATAGTCTGATTTATTTGGCCAGAATGGGCTCATTTTCCAGGTGAAGGATTGCATTGTTGGACTTGATTAAAAAACAGAGAAGCACCAGGATGTATTTCTTCTAGTCCGCTAGATATACAAAGGTGTATATGTAAGCACTGGTCAACAAAATGTGTAAAGGATGACCTTAGAGACTGTTGACTATTATTGGTAACACATATCCTTTACTGCAATCTGTGTGGATAGTCAAACCTGACTCACATAAGGCGACCATTTAGTCTAGCAAGGAATTTTTAATTGCCTTGAATACACTTGATAAAGTGCTCTTTATTGCAGCTGCCCTATTCAGCACTGGAAAGGAAAAAATATGTAGTAGTGAGGACTTCAACTCCCCATTTATTTAGATAATAGTTGCAAGTCATTTGCAGCTTGCAAATATCTAAAGTAATATTTTAGTTGTTTGTTTAAATCTGGTCCGCTAATGATTGCCAACCTTCAATGAACATGTCTTTGAACGCCCACTTGACAAGGCACCCAAGCTGAGAATCGAACGGAGATATAAATATATGGTATGTAAGTATCTTACATTATACATTAACGCCAAACAATTGATTTATTGAAGATAACTTTCCCTCAAGACAGTAAATGTTAATATCTATAAGTAGGGAAAGAACAAACCCCACTGAAAAATTATTGTAACAGTCAGCGCTTGTTTGAATGGAGAATTAGTATACAAGAAGAATAGATAAACTCCTGTACCCAGTCAGCCTACCCAGAGCCTTAAAAGGTAACCTAGTTTGACAACTCAAGGCCTGAATAATCTAAGTTTTATTAATCTTTTTTGTGTGTGTGTAAAAAGAACATTTCTCTTTCTCTTTTTTTTTTTTTTTTTTTTTTTGTGTGAATGGCAAAATAGATTGGACTATAGATGGTGTTCATAAACATGGTGTAGAATTGTATAGGGCTGCTACACAATCCAAATTGCATGACAGCACACTGCATTTCATAAAAATGCTATAAGACACCAGTGTATTGTCACATAATACTTACATACCTGAATTAGTCTAGGTACACAGAAGGTATACAAGTGAAGAATCACAACATGGTCAGTGAATCTTTTTTTTTTTAATTTCTCCAAATTTTTTGTGTTTCTAATACCATGACAGAAATGGACGCCATTCGTAAGTCAAAGTATAACTAGAGTTCATGAAATTAGTATTTGACTCCTTCTGTAATTCATATGGGTTACATGTATCAGTAACATATCACCCAGAATGATGCCTCACTACAAACAGAAAATTTAGTACACAGACTGATTTATTAAAATAAAAAAATAACTTCTGCAGTAAAAGTTAACAGCAAAAAGTCACACTTCTCTCAGCTTTCAGAAAAGCCTTTTCAGAGTACATCTTTCTGCTTGTAAGCATACACTTAAATACATGCATTTAATCAATAAAATAATCATCCAATTAAAAGGTTAACTTTTAATATTCTTTTTAACCTTCTTACATTAAATGCTTCCAAGAGAATTCCCTATTCAAACCTCTTGGAAACACTGTATCATATTTTAAAATAAATATTGCTTCCTTCCTTCTTAAATGTTCCTTCATTTTTTCATCAGTATTAAACCTAGTATTTACTTGTTCCAAAACAGTTGACAGTAACCCCTGTGGGTCTCCGTTATGGTGTTCCTTAAAATGCATAGCCACAGGACTCTGAAATCTTTGCTTCTTGATGTCCCTTTTAATCTTGCAGCAAAACTTCTCTCCAATATAAAGTAATCCACAAGGATATTTTAAACTATTTATATTTTTTTCCCTGTTGGAAGTGAAGCTGCCTCTTCTATCAATTTTTTTTCCATTAATGTTTTCAAAACTATCAACTAAGTGTTTGCATACTGTGCAACTGTGACATGGAAAAGTTCCATATCTCACTATATTATTTTCTTTATTTTTTGATCTCTCAAATTTTCCATGTGCTAACATGTCCTTGAGACTCCTGCCTCTTTTATATGAAAAACAAAGTCTAACAATTTAGGTAGGATTTTTCTTTCTGTATATAGGGCCAGTAATACCTAACTATTTTCTCTAAAATGTTAGAAAAATTAGTATACTTAGACACAAAATATAACTCACTTTCTTTTTCCTCTACATTCTTTTTCTGCATTATTATGTGTTCTCATTACTTTATTATACCCCAGTCATACTTTCTCTGGCTCATAGCCCCTTTCTATAAACATGTTAGCTGTATTTTGAACTTCCTTCTCACATTCCTTTCTGTCACTGCACAATAGTTCCATGCATCATAAAACAGTTGTCCCATTTTTCTAAATATTTTAGTTTTAAGTTTACCATCTTCTTGCCCTTCTATTGTAATATCCAGATAATTTACAGTCTTTCCTTTTTGTAACCCATCAAATTTGATCTCAAACTTGTTTGCTTGCAGTTCTTGAACAAATGTTTCCACCTCTCCATAGCCCCTCTTGCAAACAAAAATCAAATCATTATTGTATCTGTAAAAATGAACAACATGTTTTCTAAAAAAGTCATTCCTATACACATGTAGATTTTCATAGAGACCCATAAATAAATGAGCATATGTGGGGGCAAAAGTGGCCCCATAGCTGTCCCACACTTCTGATGATACAGAGGGCCATCAAATTCAAATATATTATTTTCCAAACAGAACAATGTCAATTCTATAATATACTGTGTACTGGGTGTTTTCCCCAGAAAAAAATAATCTATAGCTTCTATGCCATCACTGTTTTATACTAGTGTATAGGCTGACTACATCTATCATTATAAAAAACATGTTTTTCTGCTATGCTATTTTATTTACTTTATCCAGAAAATCAAAACTGCCTTTGATACATGAAGGTAATTATATCACCTTTTTTAACAAATATTGATGCAAAAAAACCTTGCTTTTATGTATTTTAGGCACACACAAAAACTTTGCCATCTCACTGCTTTTATTTAAAAACTTATTTTAGCATCTTCATGACTAAAATAATTTAGTCTAACCCCTTTGTGTATTAATGCTTCATAGTTCTTAACCATCTCCTGATAAGTTAAGAAACTTACTTTATCATACATTTTGTCATTTTCTAGATGCTGTAAACATGCTGTAAACATACATTTACATATTGTGTGTAATGCATTATGACTAATTGTCCCCCATTATCTGCAGGATTAAATATGAGTCCCCTTAAATTTTCTTTTGTGTCATATTATATTGAATTTCACTTTTAAAAAACTTATTGCATTCTTGCTCTATCGCATAATTTAACATATGATGAAACATTTCAATTTTATCACACTTGAAAGGAGGCATAAATTTGTTATATAAGAAACACCACTAGTATCAAAATTACTATAAGCATTGCATTCTAAGTCAGAATTACAAGAAAAAACTCTCTTCATTACTTGCAGCATCTACAAAACTTGCATTGTTCACATCTGCTTCTAAACTTTTTGTTTGATTTCCATAGAAATCTATCAAATGTAACTTACAAACAAAATTAAATACTTCCCCCTTTAACACATACATTCTGGGAAGAGACGGGATAAATTTCAAACCCCTATGTAAAACATTTTTTTCTTCATTATTAATAATGCATTCAGACAAATGTACAATATATTCTAAACCACTCGCATTTATATTATTAGAAAGTCACATTTTATTATGTCCATTTGAAACATGTTTTTTATAGTGATAGATGTAGTCAGCATATACTCTAGTATAAAACATAGTGATGGAATAGAAGCTATAGAATTTTTTTTCTGGGGAAAAGCCCCAGTACACAGTATATTATAAAATTGCTCTGTTTGGAAAATAATATATTTGAATTTGATGGCCCTCTGTATCATCAATAATGTGGGACAGACATGGGGTCAGCTTTTGCCCCCACATATGCTCATTTATTTATGGGTCTCTATGCAAATCTATATGTGCATAGGAATGACATTTTTAGAAAACATGTTGTTCATTTTTACAGATACATTGATGATTTGATTTTTGTTTGCAAGGGGGGCTATGGAGAGGTGGAAACGTTTGTTCAAGAACTGCAGGCGAACATTTTTTAGATCAAATTTGATTGGTTACAAAAAGGAAAGACAGTAAATTATTTGGATATTACAGTAGAAGGGCAAGGAGATGGTAAACTTAAAACTAAAATATGTAGAAAAATGGGACAACCAAGCTTTATGCTGCATGGAACTAGTTGTCACCCCCACACATACACACATACACTGTTTCTTCCATTCCTTATGAGGAAATGGTTAGGGTTAAACGATTGTGCAGTGACAGAAAGGAATGTGAGAAGGAAGTTCAAAATACCGCTAACATGTTTATAGAAAGGGGTATGAGCCAGAGAAAGTATGGTTGGGGTATAATAAAGTAATGAACAAAAAGTGAATAAAGCACAGAACATAATAATGCAGAAAAAGAATGTAGAGGAAAAAGAGAGCGAGTTATATTTTGTGTCTAAGTATACTAATTTTTCTAACATTTTAGAGAAAATAGCCGAAAGAAGAAGAAGTTAGGTATTACTGGTCCTATATAGAGAAAGAAAAATCTTGCCTAAAAATGTTAAACTTTGTTTTTCATATAAAAAGGCTGGAGTCTTAAGGACATGTTAGTACATTCGAAATTTGAGAGAGCAAAAAATATAGAAAATAATATAGTGAGATATGGAACTTTTCCATGTGACAATTGCACAGTATGCAAACACATAGTTGATAGTTTTGAAAGCATTAATGGAAATAAAATTGATAAAAGAGGCAGCTTCACTTGCAATAGTGAAAAAAAGTATATATAGTTTAAAATGTCCTTGTGGATTACTTTATATTGGAGAGAGCAAGAGAAGTTTTGCTGCAAGATTAAAAGAGCACATAAGGGACATCAAGAAGCAAAGATTTCAGAGTCCTGTGGCTATGCATTTTAAGGAACACCATAACGGAGACCCACAGGGGTTACGGTCAACTGTTTTGGAACAAGTAAATACTAGGTTTAGTACTGATGAAAAATTTAAAGGAACATTTAAGAAGGAATGAAGCAATATTTATTTTAAAATATGGTACAGTGTTCCCAAGAGGTTTGAATATGGAATTATCTTGGAAGCATTTAATGTAAGACGGTTAAAAGGAATATTAAAAGTTAACCTTTTAGTTGGCTTTTTTATTGAATTCTTAATTGGATGATTATTTAATTGATTAAATGCATGTATTTAAGTGTATGCTTACAAGCAGAAAGATGTACTCTGAAAAGGCTTTTCTGAAAGCCGAGGTGCCAGAGAAGTGTGACTTGCTCTTAATGGTATAAGAGTTTGAAGTTTTGCTGTTAACTTTTACTGCAGAAGTTATTTTTTTTATTTTAGTCTGTGTGCTAAACTGAGTGAATTTATCTGGCCTGTAACTTGTGGTGTGAGGTTTGGTTGTTCTACAATGTGGTTCTTTACAACAAGAAAATTATTGACTTTAACAATGCTTAGTTTCTTCTATCATTCCAGAGGGATCCAGTACCTGACAGCCTGGAAAGATATGATCGACAGACTGCAATGCTTTGCCAGAAGTAGCCTGCATCTGTCTCACTTGGGCTTCAGGCTTCTGGCAAAGGCTGTTGCCTCCCCATAGTACCTTTTATAGGAAAAGTGATGAAGTCAAAACTATCAACATAAACATTTTTACAAAATGCAAATTAAAGGTCATATTGCTAAACGCTATGAGTCTAAACATGAAACTGCACTCATTGCAAACATTTTTAACTCTGGAAGATGCTGACATCTGTGCAGTTACTGAAACCTGCTTCAAAGCTGCGGAGAGCACCTCAACCTTACCTGGTTACTCATCCTATATTACATTCACACCCCAAAGTGTGGGCAGTAAAGCCAAAGGAGGTGGAGTTTCAATATCTGTATTAAAGACACACACACACACCTCCAGGCTGGTCAAACAATATGACACACAGGAGACACTGCAGGTGCAGTTACTATAGACAAGACTCCTGTTCAAATCATAGCTAGCTACCTGCCCCCAAATTTGACTCAAGATGCCCACTCTGCCTGTCTGGACCTCTTCGAATCTGTCAAGATTCAACCCTTTTCCCTGATTCTAGGTGACTTTAACTACCCAAACATAGATTGGAATAACTACTCATGTCAGAGCACAAATGTCCAGAGACATATAGTTTGTCAGTGCAAATGCCTTGGAACAGCTAGTTGATACCCCCACAAGAGGTGATAATATCTTGGACTTGGTATTAACCAACATGAGTTGCCACTGCAGCATCCCTACAGTATCATCCTCCCTTTATGATCCAACCATAAAGCAGTCACATTTGAAGTCACCATCACCCCCAACCCCCTGTAGCTAGGGTCAAACAAAAAAACTTCTCCAAAGCTGATTACAACCTCCTGAGGGATGGTATAAACAGCTTCACAGTCCCCTCCACTTCTGTAGGAACTGGCACCAATGTCCAGAACTACACCAAAGTACTATACAAGCATTTATATAGATGCATGGAATCAGGAATACTAGACAGGACAAAATCCATCCTCTGCAAGGAAGAATAAATCTGTCTGGTGGACATCTACAATAAATAAACTATATAACAAAAGGAAAAAATTGCTGTCCAAGACCATGAAGGAGTAGGTGCCCAACTGGAAGCAATCTTTCCTTAGCCTGAAGAAGCAAATAAGAACACTATTGAAATCCTCCAAAGCAAGTTGTGAGTCCAAATTGGCCACATCTGCTAGAGGCCGTCATAAGGCCTTCTTCACATATGTTCGCAGTCTCAAAGAAAGTACTCAAATCTGCTCAGAACTGGTGGTCAAGAACACCACATACAGAAATGCTGTTGACATAACCAACTTGCTGGCTGACAGATTCAGCAAAAATTTCACCCCTCCGTTCCCCCATCAGTAAATCAGGACATCCTCAGTACCTGCCCCTTCTCCTTATATCTTAAATCAGGGCATCCTCAGTACCTGCCCCTTCCCCTTATATCTTGGGAACAGGTCATCACTGTACTCTCAAAGGCAAAAAATACAGCCTTCATGGGACCTGATAACATCCACGGTGGCATCCTACATGAACTCAGGCAGGAACTTGCAGCACCATTAGACTCTGTATTCAACCAAAACCTGAGTATTGGCTTTGTCCCAGCTGAATGGAGGACAGCCACTGTCATCCCTTTGCACAAAGGTGGAGCGTCCACCAATCTGGGGAATTATAGACCCATCAACCTAACTAGCCTGATCTGCAAGGCCGTGGAATGCATTATCATGGACCTCATTAAAAAGGACATTGGCAACCTCCAAACACTCGATCCAACACAGTTTGGCTTCATCAAGTGGAGGTCATATCTGTTAAATTTTGTCGACTTCTTTGAGACAGTCACCAAAGCCACAGATGAGGGGAAGATGATGCCCACTGCTTACCTTGACCTGGCCATAGCATTTGACACTATTCCCCACTCGGGCATAATAGATAAACTCTCTCAACTAGGCATCAATCCGTATGTTACCAGATGGGTAGCAAACTGGCTCACTGATAGAACCCACCAAATCAAAATAGGAAAACCTACCTGAAGCAGCAGACCCATAATGATCTGCGTACCCCAGGGATCATTTCTTGGAGCATCTGTTCTTTGGGATATACTTTCCTGAGGTGCAGGCCAAAACCAGTGTGCTATTGCTGACCAGATTTGCAGTTAACTGTAAGCTGGACACTGTCATCAAGTCCCCTAGTGATGTGGATACCCTCCAAGAGGGTCTCACCCAAACGACTGGTGCCAGAAACATGGCCTCAAGCTGAATACCAAAAAATGCATTATCATCCCCTTTGGGGAGAGTGACGTTCACACAAATTATCACATTAATAATGTCCTAAGCATGCAATCAGTCATGAGGGACGTGGGTACCCAGGTTGATAGCAACCTGACATTTGACCACCATGTTCCTTCTATTGTACTGAAAGCTTTCTACACAGCCCACCTCATAAGTAAGGGTATCTCATCCAGGAACAAGGAGGTCATAACATCCATGTAATCTTCCCTTATAAGGCGCATTATTGAGTACAACACCCTTTTCGGTATGTTCCTCGCAAAGCACATGCAGCAGCTGGAGAGAACACAAAGGTTCCTCACCAGGAGAATTCAGGGCCTCAAACATCTGCCATACACAGATAGGTTAAAAGCCCTGTCCCTCTACTAAGTTTCATACAGACTCCTCAAAGGTGACCTCTGGCACACAAAGGAATCTCAGATCCTGCCTTGATGCAACTGTTGCATATCCGCAAGTCAAGCTGCACTCGAGTAACTCACACACGCAACCTCAACCTGGTCTATGACATCACTAAGACTTGTTGTCGGGACAGATGTGTGTCCCAGAGCTCCCCCATCCATGTAATAGACTCCCTCCCCACATCAAGCAGAGTACCTCATTATCCCTTTTTAAGCATAACCTGGATAACTGGATAGGAAACAGAAAATGCACTCCTAGGATTCCACCTGTGGCCCTGCTGGACAGGGGGCATTGGGTGCTGACTTGTCTAAACATGGGCTAAATTCTGGGCTAGGCTTATAAGGGCCTCAGGGGCAATAGCTTAGTAACTTCCTATGATCCTGCAAAGTACAATTGTAAATTATTTTTTATAAGACTCGTTGCACCTACTACTACTAGAACTGTCTTGGTGTCTTTCTTCCACATTGCCCTCATTTCTGCCTGCAAAGCCTGGTATTTTATAATTTTGTCTGTCTCTGTACGGAAGCCACTGTAGTCACTGGGTGTAGCAATTTCAGTAATCAGTGCTACCTTTGTCTTCTTTGCATAGACTACTATGTCTGGTTTTCTTGCATATATTTTTTGAACTGTTGGTAATGGGTAATAACGTGATATAAATGTCATCATTTTTTATGATGCTTTGTGGCTTATGTTTCCAGTACATTTCAGCTACCTCAGTATTATAATGTTTGCACAATCCCCAGTGCAACAGTCTTGCCACATTATTATGACTTTCAGTATACAGTCCTTTTGCCATCAGTGTATCACAGCCAGCAACAAGATGTGCAACTGTTTCCAATTAAGTTTTACAAAACCTACTTTTGTCTGTTTCTCCCACATGTTCAATGGACTTTGTAAACCAACATGAACATAGCCCACTGTCTTGAGCCACCAATATTTACCTTTCATCTTTTTGTTTAAATTGACTTCTTAACCATTCCTGCATCTGATCCTCATCAACATGAGATTGTTCCAAGAGTTTTCTATACTTCCAGCTATATTTATGCATTTTCCACATTTCTTGCCTTCTTATCTGATCCTTCCCCTTATATTCCTTCTTTTGTTTTTTGGCACATTCAGTTGCTGCATGATTTTTTTCTACTTCTGGTTTGATTTCCATTCCTTCTTGACACCGATATGCTACTGCTAAACTAAGCAGGAAGTCATCTTAGACTTATTCTACTCATGTTTCAAAACTTTCGCTACATTTGGGTCTTGTGAGGTCAGCAGATATGTATGCAGTCCCATTATTGCAGTTCTATACATCTAGTCAATTTCAAGGAGGCCCATACCTCCTTCAGAATGAGGAACATATACTATTGGTATGCACCCATTTTTTATAAATCATTTGATGAGCATGAAGCATCCTTTTTGTTTTTCTATCCAAACTATCCAACACCTCTTGGGGCTAGTCAATCACTTCAAAACTGTAGGACAGGAAGAACAACTTGGTTTATAGCTTGGCTTTGTTTCTAGATGTCAGTGCTGTTTTAAGTATTAATTTAAGTCTTCTAAAATTTTCCTTACTGAGTTTTATTTGCATTTGTTCATGTTTTATTGTTGATCCTTCATCAGTTCCCAAATATGTATATACTCTCTCTTATATCTCTATATCTCTATATCATATTCCTGTCCCAAACTTATGTTTTCTTGGTGCTGCAACTTTCCTGCTTTAAAGGTTGCTTTTGCACATTTATCAAGACCAAATAACATTCTTATATCATCTGAAAAAATTTTGACCGCTTGCAGTTGTGCTTTCAGTTCCACATCTGATAAACTATACAGTTTTAAATCATATACAAAAAGAAGATGAGAAGTCTTTGCACTATGTTGTTTTCTGGGAGCCAAATTATAGCCATGACCTATTTGTCCTTTATCATGGCTTAACTGTACAGTGGTTTGCCACTGTTTCATCGTCGCTGTAATGTAATCAGTGTAGTGTGTATCTTATACATTTTTGAGCACTCTTTTATTCATGAATGTGGGATACTATCAAATGCTTTTTGTAGTCTATCCATGCCATACTTAGATTATTCCCCTTTTTGCAGTTCTCCATTATGATTTTATTTAACATCAAATGATCCTTTGCTCCATATGAGTTTCTTTTATTACCTTTTTGTTCTATTGCCATGATTGAGTTTTCTTCTAAATGACTATAAACTCTGTCGGCATTAATTCTTTTGTTTAGTTTATATGTCATTGCAAGGCAAGTTATTGGTCTGTAGTTTTTAGGATAGCTTGCAGGTTCGCTCTTAAGTAGGAGTATTGTTTTTCCTGTTGTTAGCCAGGCTGGTGTCTGTTTGGGGTGCACATATAAAGCATTCTTACTCATGGCTAAATCTTCATGTAAAGATGTTAACACTTTTAACCAGAAATTGGGTACTGCATCTAGAGATTTTCAATTGGGAACTTTTCTTAACTTTGTTTCAATCTCTCTGGCCATTACTTCATCCCATTGCATTACATTTGAAATTCATATTCCTTCTTTTACTTCTTCTGTCCATTTAGCATCTTTATATTCCACAGGGTCTTCATAGATATTTCTCCAAAATGTATCTATTTCTTCTTTTTTTTTGGTGGTGTTTCAATTCTTTTTGTCGTTTCCCAATTCTCTATAAAACTTTTTTGGATCATCAATAAATTGCTTGTTTTGTACTTTTCCTTTATATTTATCTGTGTATCTTCTAAGTTTTCTGCTTGTGCTGATATTTTTAGTTTATTATTTGTGACAGTGCACAATAACTCCTAATCTGTTCTGATACTGTGCATTGCTTTTATCAAGTCTATCTTTCTGAGTATTTTTCTTAATCTGTTCCTTCTTCTATACTCTTTTAACAGTGACACTTCTTACTTTAATTGCTTTATAGTTTTCTCTTTTCGATACTTCCATGGTGGCATTTGATTTCTCCCCTTCCTTTCCCTTACTACCATGTATTTTTGTGGTAAGACTTTATCTGTTATTAATTTAGCTGCACAGAGTATATACTATTTACTTCTGTTATATTGCATGACTCTCTTTGGACAGTCCTAATTACTGCGTTCATTTGTTTTATCAAATTTCTAACTTTTGGGGTTTTATTGACTTTATGTAGTCTATTTCATTCATTGATCTTAATATGTCTGTCCATCTCTATTAAATCAATTAACACTTTTCTTCTGCACTGAGGGCATATTCTTTGCCCCCCATTTCCTGTGATCATCTTATAGATAGAGCCACAGCATCTTCCTGTACCACATTCTCTTTGGTTTCCTCCTGTGTCGTCCATTGCTCTTTCATATGGGAACCCACTGCCCTGTCATGCCACAGCATTGACTGCATCAAAGTTGACATAGTTTCCTGTCCTTCCCTTGCTGTGCAACTCCATCTGAAAGTTTGCATTGGTTTCCAATGGAAGGCCCTAAAGTATCTTAATCTGGCAACTGATTAGATGTTTCCCACTCCACTGGTTTTGCCTTAATTTGTGCTGTGTTGTTTTCTGAATTACATTTTCTACACTAAATCCTTCACTTCACAAGTAATCCATAACCTCAGTTTCTGTTTCTTTAACTTCTTCATTACTAATCACATTTTCTACTTTTCCTCTGTTTTCTTATATTTTTGTGTTGTAAAATTTTCCATGTCCAGATGCCTGTGCCTATATTTCTCTTCAAATATCTTTGGTGGTGCTCTTTTTGTATTGATTAGTTTTTCTTTCTCCTTTGCATAAATATTGCACCATATTAAATCTCTTTTTCTTTCCCATGTCCATATTTCTTCTCCAGATGTCTCCTGATCCTGCTGTTTCTCCTTACTTTGGAGACTCGTTGTTCCATCATGCTGTGATGTAACCTGAGTTAGACTTTCTACACTAAATCCTTTACATTGCAAGTATTCCATAACGTCATATTCTAATCTTTTGTTATTTGTTCCCTCTTTGTGATCTTATTTTTTTTATTGTGAAATTTTCCATATCTGGATGCCTTTCCCTGTATTTCTCTACCAATATCTTTGTAGCTACCTTTTTTGTGTTGATTAATCTGGCTTTCTTCTTTGCAAAAATATTGCACCATATCAAATCTCTCTTTCTGTCCCATGTCCATATTTATTTTTTATACCTTTCAAAAGTGTCTAGATTTTGTGCTTCCTCATTTGCTTCTTTTTCCAAATGAACCAAGATGTCTTGGTCTATATAATGTTTATCCATTTGTATTGAAATGCACTTAGTAAGCATAGTTTAAATTGTGGAAATGAGCATACATTTAAATTTAGGATACTGCAGAAAGTTTGCAAAAACAAGAGGGGGGAGACATTGTGAATGCCACAGAGAGAGCAGAATACAAATGGATAAACTTTTTTTAGAGCTGATGTCTATCCAGGGCTTAATAAAACTAATAGTATTAAACCCATTTTGAAATTAAAACAAGCATATGTTAGTTAGAGTACTACATTGTCCTGTGGAGCTTTGTAGGCAGTAATGAAATTTGTTAAGTTGACCATTGTTTTTAATGAAGTTTTTTAGTGAGCTAGGCTTAGTCAACTATTTTAATTATGTAAATTGTATAATTATATAATGTGTTTATGAGATATGTTATGTGATTGGCTGGTGCTCTATATTTTGTATAATTATATAATGTGTTTATGAGATATTTTATGTGATTGGTTGGTGCTCTATATTTATTCTGTGGTTTTAATGTACTGATTCATTCTTGAAAAAGAGTTTCAACTCGAAAGCTTGAAGTAATAAACCTTGTTTTACATGGATGGTCGTGCTGTGCCTTTTTGTTACTGGATCTTGCTGAACATTATTAAGTGACTCTTTTGGCGGTTTACATTCCCTCAGGTCAAAACATTGTGCCAAACACTCTAAGCAGGTCCTTAACTCAGTCCCATGACCACAAATGGATGCTTCTCAGGGTTGTGTTTCTGGACATTGTCCATCAGTAGGGTACTCCTCAAATAGACCTATTTGCCTCTCCTCTGAACAGACAGCATTCTCTATTTTGTGCTAGAGTTCCAGGTCCTCTGGTGTGGAAGGTGGATGCCCTCTCTTTTTTTTGAAGTGGATGTTTCTTAATGCTTTCCCTCCCCTTCCCATCATTTCAAAAGTCCTGTTTGTAATTCAACAGAACACCCACAAAATCTTGTTAGTGACTCCCTTTTGGCTGAGACAGCATTGGTTTCTCTTCTTCTGCATTTAGCCAAGAGCAGTCATCACAATTACCTCACAGGGTGGAGCTATTCACACAAGACAAGGGATCTGTCATCCATCCCCACCTGTCCACTCTTCAACTGACTCTAAGAGTGATAGGATTTTAATTCCACATAAACACCTTTTTTCTGAAGATGTGCTGAGGGTCCTGCAGGATTCTAGAAACTCAGTAATAGGAAATCCTACTAATCTAAATGGAAGAGGCTTTTTGTTTGGTGGCTTTCTCGTAACCTGGATCCGCTTTCTGTGGATGTTCCTTTGGTTTTCTCTTATCTGTGTGAATTGCTCAATGCTGGGTTGGCTTATTCTTCTAAGGCCTACCTGTCAGCTATCTCTGTTTGCCTGCCTTTATCTCCTCCTCTAGTTTCTAGATTTAAAGCTAAACAATTCCTTAAACATGTCCTTCAAATTAGGCTTCCCAGGAAGCCTGTTCCTCCTCCCTGGGATCTTAGTTTTGTTTTGGAGAAATTGACTCTGGCTCCTTTTGAGACTGCAGCTTCAGCTTCCTTGCAACATTGCTCTTGGAATACCGTTGTTTTTTTAGCCCTTACCTCTGCCAGACGGGTGTCTAAGCTTCAAGCCCTTATGGCTTGTCCTCCTGTTTTGGTGTTTCATAAGGACAGGATTTCCTTGCATACTAATCATTCTTTTATGTCCAAGGTGATGAATAAGTTGCACCTTAATCAGTCTGTTCATTTGCCCACTTTTTTCTCTTCTCCACAATCTGCCATTGAAAAGGTGCTGCACACACTGGATGTGCATAGACAACTCAGATAAGACTATTAAGAAATCTGATGAGCTCTTTGTTTCCTTTCATTCCAGGTCCTGGGGATTAGCTGTATACAAGCAGATGATTTCTTCTTGGATTTCAAAAGCTATTTCTTTTTGTTATTCTTTTCATGGTAAGAGCTTTCCTCATTCTACTAGGGGTGTGGCTTCTTCTGGTGCTGTTTTAAAGGGTTTTGATACTAACTCAATTCTTGAGGCAGCTACCTGGATTTCTGTGCATACGTTTACCAAGGACTACAAGTTGGGTGGAATCTCCACAGCTATAGCTGGTTTTGCTGGGGCCATTCTTCATGGCTTCATTGAAGGCTCTGCTGGTCCTTCCTCCTCACAAGTTTCTTCTTGAGCTTTGGCACTCTCTCTAATGTTGTGAATACTGCAACAGTGAAATGGAAGGACATAGTATAGGACATAGTACAGTTGTGTAAAATATTACCATAATGGTAGATGTCATTCTCTTTGCTGTTGCAGTATTCACTCCCTCCCTCCTCCTCCTGGCCCATTTGTCTTCTGGATGTACTGGTTACCTCTTGTTTTTGTCCTTGAATTGACATTCGTATTGGGGCTTTCATTTCTGAGGATGGTACTTCTGGATGTCACCTTTATGCCCTATGCTGTGTGAAGAGCATAAGTGTGAAGTACAGTGTACCTTAAAGCAACCTAAGGCTTTGGTATACTGGCCAAACGTCGGGCTGCCCTAGGCACTGGATCCCTGATGTTATGAGTACTGCAACAGTGAAGAGAAGGACATCTAGCATTATGGTAAGGTTTTACATAACTATAGTTTATTAATAAATTGTCTTGCCCCTGTAGCCCAGGTCATTGCTGAAAAGAATCCTCAAGTCGGTCCACCTACCCAGTTAACAAAACATAAATAAATCACATAAACAGCTTGTTGCTTAAAATAAAATCAGTGCCATTAGAGATTGAGTACCCACTTGCAGTCAACTGTGGCAGCTATACCCTATGATACTGCCACTTCACCTAGGTCATGGGGCTCCATGCAGTGACAGCAGGTGTACTGGATCCCTGAATCTATAATCTGTGTAAATGAAGGCTGCTCTGCAGTCCTGACACTACAGACTTAATCATTTAAGAATCGCTTTTTGCCATGAGTGCTGAATGAGAAGGGAGTATAATGTACCACCATTTGTAGGTCTATGTATACACATGAATGGAACTAGTAGGCATGTATTAGCACACATGCAGTCACTGGAACCGCTATCACAGCAGCAAAGCAGAAAGGAAGGATGGGGATGTACCGAAATTTATATACTGTTGCATACCTGGAGACCTGAGTTAGTTTTCTGTTTATACTCTGTGACTCTGGACAGCCAGTATCTCAGATAGTGACATGTTTTATGAATTTATGCCTTTGGCAAAGTGTCATGCTGTTTGAAGACCGCTATGGGCGAGCACTGTGGCGGTTGCAGAGTAGCCCAAACGATGAGAACATGGTGCCAGAGGTAAAGTTAAAAATAAATCTGTATATAGCACAAACTGAGTAGAAAATGAGGTTGTGCTGCCAATCTCACGAATGGGCAATATAAGAAAGTTTGTAGATTTAATACCCAGGTTACAGTGAGTGAAGGGGCATTTAAATATGAAGGAAATATGTTGTACCATAGATACTTCTACTATAGCCATACATTTCTATTGTTCAGTAGGATGCAGTTATCACCACTACTCAAATGTCAATGTCGGTACAGGAAGCACAGTGGCACTGTAGCTACTGGTCATGGTACTTTTGCTTAGGACTTTGCTTTCCCTGTTCTTACTCTGGTGTCAGTCAAATCCATGAATCACTGTATGTATGGACCCTGCAAATGCTAGACAACAGTTTTTCCATTTTTGGGACTGCACACAGAGTTTGTGAACACAGTGGCTTGTGTGGCATCTAGTGCAACAGTGTAATTTTAGTAGCTAAGATTCTTTGTAGTATCTCCTAATTAAGAAGATCACTTCCAAAGTGCTGACTGCTACTCACAATTTTGCATTTGTCATGTAAAGACCAGGAAAAGGAGCAAAAGTGTGACCCTCTAATACATTTTATGGCATTGTTCTCTCGGTTAGTAGAATGTCTGTCCTTGGAAGTATCTTTAGGAACATAGTAAACATACAGCATGCATGTTTCCCCTCACTAGAGCACCAGATTTTTTTGCCCTATTTTTAAGCTCCCCACATATGACTATCGGCTGCTAACACTGCCTGTCCTCATTCAGCTGGTCTACAAAAGATAGTTATCCTCCCCCAGACCTTCTCCCCTGATGACAGTCATGGTCAATGAGGAGTTATTTGTACTTTGAGGGGATTCTTATGATGTTTTCATACTTTTTATTTCAATTGATAAATACCTTATTTTTAGTTGTCATACTTTACTCATGATCCACTAAGCTAAGATATCCATAATGTTTTGTAGATTTATGCAGTCTGTATTGCTGATAATATACCTACCTACTTACGTTTAGATCATCCTCACAGAAGCAGTAAAAGATGTCCAATGGATTCTTAAGGTCTGAGGTACAAAAGGACCCAGAATCAAGCTTTATGGAATCCTTTTGCCTTACCTTCCATAGTATATCAGCCAACTTGAATTACTTAGCCAATGATGATACATTTAATAATTTGGAATGAAAATTTTGAATCTTCTGACTTATTAAGAGTACATGGTTTAGTCTGTCCAAGGCTGCGAATAAATCTGTATAGATGGCTTCACTCTATATCCTGTTTCTCTTGCTGCAATTATATTGTTATAAAAATGCTGGTTACATGTTGTAACTGAGTGATCTTTTATGTATGAATGCTAATAGAAGTTACAAAACTTTATTTTATCAGTCTCATTCAGTAACTTCCTCCAAACCATCCATTCCATGATCCTTACGTCATTTGATAGGAGATTTGTAGGTCTGTAATTTTTACTATGTTTCTGGAACCCTTCCCATTCTGTCTGTGATTATAAGGACACTGCAATAACAGGACCCAAGCAATGTCTTAAAAGAATGTAAACACTTTTTTTTAATTGTAGGTCTGTGTTTATAATTCCAGCCATCTCAGAAGTTTTTGAAAACCTAATTTACCTAGTATGTTTTCATTCTCAATTTCTGAGATGTCTAATGTCTGATCAACCATATTCCTTCTTTTAGCATTACTATCTTAACTGCCAAGTGAGAATACAAAATAGTTTGTGAAGATGCTATGTATTTCCATATAATTTTTGATTCATATTCCTTGTTTGAAGGACTTTGTGTAGCATTCCCTGTCTTCATCATTCCCACTACTGCAGTAGACTTTAGGCTGTATGAGTTGTTTTCTGCCAGGGAAATAACTAGCCAGCTTCAAAAAGCTCTGTCTTCCTCCTACATATTCACTCTGACTGTTGATCGGCTAGCCCCAAGGGGAGAAATCAGCAATCAGAGTAAATATTTCTTCAGTACATAGCTCTCAACCTCTTAGCACAAAAAATCTGGACAAATCCAAAAATAATGAAAGGTCAAAGGCCCCAAAATAAGGACAATTTTTAAATATTGCTCTTATAACTACTGTTGCCTTTAAAGGCGAGATATGCAATATTTTTACTGTTAAACGCTACCGCTGGTAACATTGTCTTCCACATTGCGTTTACCAGTGGATTGTAGCTGAAGGCACGTTGTAGAGTTAGTAGTAATTTTATGGCTCTGTTTATGTTCCACAACTGTTTGCTGCAATCAGTAATTGTTGGTGTTTAACGCTCTCGATGCAAACGCTTGCACCGATATAGCGCTGACTTTGAGTGATAGCCCTTAACAGTCTGCTACTGATAAAAGACTTCATACTTGAATATTGCCCTACATCGCTAAAAGATTTTTATTTCATAACAATTATCAGACAAACTTACCTGTTACAGTTACAAAGCATCCGCTACAGGCAAGTACATCCACATAGAGCTGAAAATAAGGGAATGCTACTAAAGACTTGAGTAATGTTGTCGTACTTTAGCGGTGATTATTCTACTAGTATTTGATGACTTATCACTCCCTTATACTATTCCTCTCAAGTTCAGATATAGCTTACTTTAGATAATATCCAACTATTAATCCCTAGAAGAAGCTAACGCAGCTCTTTCCAACCTTGATTTATGTATGTCATGTAGTAGGTTGGTGAAACTATAACTGTACCTGTACTATTGTACTGTTCTCTTTGATGTTTTAAGACAATTTAAGGACTGTTTTGGTTAGATGTGTTAAGTACTGTATTCTTTAGATGTTCTAAGACAATTTAATGACTGTTCTGGCTAGTATATTTAGAACAATTTAGATTACTAAATGTTTATGTGTTTACTACATGTAATTGCAGCTGTATACCTGTTTTCTTTTGTCTTCTAAACCTGGTATTGTCTATCTCACGATCTTCTTTCTTCCACTTTACCAGCCTGGTGAACCGGTACACTCCTGTACCTAATACCTGACTTCACCCTCCTAGAAGTGTGTGGAAGCTATTTGAACTAAGAAATCTACCACCAGCTCCCTGAGAAGCCAGCCTATTAAGACAGTTAAAGTATGTGCAGCTCTAGATACTAGACCTTATCAGCAACTTTTCAGGTCTATAAACTCTGCTACGCTAGGCAAGTTTTCCCATTCAGGATAGCCAGCAGCCTACAACCCCCCCCAACTATCTCTTTCTGTCCTATTACTAAACGCTCACAGACAGCCTATATTCTCTGCTTTTTAAATGCAGCCCAACTCCTCCTCTCCTTGTAGTCTGCTACCCTTGTATTAGAACGATTTGTTGCAATTAAGTTACTGGCCACTAGGTGGCGCCTTATCATTCCAGTTCTGTATCCCTATTCACTAAACTTATTTCTTTACTCAGACCTCCAAACCCTGTTGTTCTTTCAGTTTCTTCCCTACATAGACGTCTTCCACATCCCACTTGTGTCCCAGAGTACATTTTTTTCTTCACCTGAGCTCTCTGACATATATATATATATATATATATATATATATATATATATATATATATATATATATATGCTCCTTATACTAGCCTCTTAACTTACCTCTACTTTCTTTCACTTTCAAACTTAACTGCTAAATTCTCCCTCTCTACTGATTGTCTTCCCTCGCTATCCACTCTCTTGTCTGGACCTGCTCCGTTCGCCCTTCGGGCTCACTCCACTCCCCTACCCTGCCCCCAGATCTCACCCGCCCCCCCGTGGCCATACATTTATTCTTCTAGTAGGCATGCCCCTACCCTCTCCAATCCAATCAGATTGTTAACTCCATAAACCCCTCCAAGCCTCTTTATTGTACCTCACACCCACTAATTAACTAATCTAGCTCCTCCCCACTTACCTAATTAAACTGCTTCTCCCCATCTGAACCTACAATCTACTTCTCATCCCTTTGCTCACTACCCTAATCATTATAATGTGCACAACTTTCTTCCCTTCACAACTTAAATTACTTATCTGCTTATCACTTTTATCTTCTCTTGTAACTACGTACCTCTTAACATCCTACAAATACTCACTTAACTCTTCTCTTCCTTTTCCCTCTAAATATACCTCTACAGCTATATCACCTTTCTCTCCCACCTTCTTAAATCTCACCTCTCAGCCTAACTACCCACTAGCTAAATACCACAGACTAGCACACTTCAAATCAAGCAAACTAAAAACTAGGAAAATAATTGACTGTATTTATAAACTTCTCCACCCAAAATATTTTAAAATCCTCCACTCACTATTGGATGTAGATATTGATCCTAACCCTGGCCCACACCATACCAATACCAATGTCCACAGAAATCAAGACAAACCTACTTCTCTATTATCCTCCATACCTACCAACTCTTTCTCTATTGCCCATCTCAACATACAAAGTATTTGCAACAAAATCACTCAAGTTCATGCCCTTCTAGAAGTCCATCAATTTGATATTTTAAGTTTAACTGAAACATGGCTTAGGCCTACCATTAAAGACAATGAAATCACTCCACCCGGGTATAACATCATTAGACTTGATCGCACTACCAAAAAGGGAGGAGGGGTAGCAATTCTCTACAAAACAAAATTCCATCTTAGTAATCTAAGTCTGACTTTTACCATAGATAACAAAGCCGAAGTAATCAGCTCCAAACTTCAAGTCAACACTAGTAAAGCCATAAATATCATTTGTGCACATCTCCGTCCAGGAAATAACATTAACACTCTCGAATGTATCCTAAATTCACTCTCCACCAACCTCCCTCAAGAAACATTAGTCCTCGGCGACTTTAACATTGATTGGTATACCTGTAACAATACAAATCCCACCTCCCATATAAACCTTTATGGCTTCATACAACTCATTAATAGTCCTACTAGAACTAACAAAACCAACAATAATGAAACCACCTTAGACTGGATCCTCACTAATACTCCCCAACAGAACTACCAATCCGGTACCCTACCAAAAGACCTAAGTGACCACTCACTAACATATATCATTAGACATAAAACCAACCTAATTTTACCTAATACCTACAGAACACTACGCTCCAAAAAGCAATTTAACATTGAACATTTTCAAAATGAGTTAGGACTATGTAACTGGTCCCCACTAAAATATCTCCCACTTAACGAAGCAGTAAATTACTTCAATTCCACTTTCTTGTCTATTCTTGATCACCATGCCCCAAATCGTACTATTAGAACCAAAGCTAAAACAGCTCCCTGGCTGACCAACAGTACTAGGCAAAAAATTATTCTCAGAAACAAATCTTGGACAAAATGGCGTACCACAAAAAACCAAACAGACCACCAATACTTCAAAGAGCTTAGGAACAGTACGAAAAAGCCATTCTGACAGACAAAAAGAACTATTACCTCCAATTACAACTAACCTCCAAAAATGAACCTAAAAAATTCTGGGCCAGTATTAATAATTATCTTTTATCCCCAAGCCAGTCTATCACACCAAACCCTTAGGATTCTAACCCTGACAATCCCACACAAATAGCCAATGACTTTAATTCTTTCTTCACTAATACCATCCAAACTCTAGCTAGTCACCTATCCCCTGACACCTCTAAACTACTCTTACCTGCTGGAAATACTTCTTCTTCTCTTCACTTACAACCTGTATCTACCACCTTTGTCTCATCACTGCTCCAAAAACTAAAACCTACCACCCCCTCTGCAGACAAACTTCCTGCAGAATTCTTGCAAATTGGAGCCAAAGCCATTGTGTACCCCATTTCTATTCTGATAAATAGATCTATTAATGAAGGAATTTTCCCTTCTATCTGGAAGATATCTCACATTATCCAACTACACAAAGGGGGGAACTGTAATGACTTCTCAAACTATCGCCCCATAGCACTTATATCACCTCTAGCTAACATCATGGAAAAATATATCCACAAACAACTTCTTAACCACCTTCTCCAAAACAATCTACTTGCTAACTGCCAGCATGGATTCAGACCTTCCCACAGTACTACCACTGCTTTACTCTCCTTTACCAATACCATCAACTACAACCGCAACAATAATTATCTGTCATCTTCAGTCTTCATTGACTTATCTAAAGCTTTCGACATGGTTAATCATAAACTTCTCCTGCACATACTAAAATCTCTCTCACTTGATACCCCTTCTTTAACTTGGTTTACATCTTACCTTGAAAACCGACAGCAGGCAGTACTCTGGAAAAATTCACTATCTAATCTTCTTCCTATCTCTTTAGGTGTACCTCAAGGCTCTATCCAAGGCCCCCTTTTATTTTCGATCTTTATTAATGACCTCCAATCAGCCATTCCTAACACCACCTGCATACAATATGCAGATGATTCTACTATGATATGCAGTGCCACCTCTCAAAATGAACTCCAGACTCTTACCCAAAAAGCCTTTTCTACTGTCGAACAATGGTTCTCTGATCATTGCCTTCTCCTCAACCCCAAGAAAACCAAACTGTTACTGTTCTCACCTACCCGTAAATCTACCCCACTTAATTTCACTCTCACATCCACTGATTGCACTCTCATTTCTCCTGACTCAACTACAAAATTACTAGGAATAATTGTTGAAAATAATCTAAGCTTTGACTCTCACATCAACAACACAATAAAAGTAGTTAACAAAATTGGATCCCTTTACAGAATTAAACCCTTCCTTACACATGAAACAAGAACCACCTTAGCCAGATCTCACCTTATCTCTACTCTTCTATATGCTTCCCCCATTTATACTAATCTCTCCAAAAGCAAACTTAAGAAACTTGCTACATCTTACTATAATATTGCTAGATTCGCAACAGGATCCCAGTTTAGAACTCACCACTGCCTGAACCTAAGACAACTAGGTTGGCTTGAATTTCCCAACAAATTAATACTTCAACAGCTCTTAATAGCTCACAGACTTCTATACCAACCAACTAAAATACCAATACTCTCTAACCTTATTACACCTTATGATAACATGAAACACCTACGCTCCTCAAACACACTACTGATTTATACTCCCAAACCTAATAACTCTGCAGGGGACTGCCTCTTTGCCAACTCTGTTGGAAAAATGTGGAACACACTACCCTCTGATATCACATCTTTGTCCACACTTTCACTTTTTAAAAGACAACTGAAAATGCATCTCAATAATCAATGGCTTTGCCCCTGTACCAACCCAGATTAACTTTCCCTCTTCCTCTCTCTCTTTTCTTATACATTAATACCTTCATTCTCTTCTCCCTATACCCTTTATAACTTTCCTTTACATAATATCTATGTATAGAAATGTTATCTCCTATATACTGTACGACCATTGTAAAAAAAAAAAATTTATTTATTTGTTTTATGGCATTTTATTATTTCTCTTTTGTTTTGCTCCTATCATAGTTATACATTACATATATTGTCTAACTTTGTTTTTAAATTTTATCTTGTTTTGCCTATTGCTGTATAAACTTGTAATAATCCATTGGAGCTTTTCTCCCCGGGCCTCTACTGAAAATGGACATATATCCAGTTGGACTAGCCCGGTCAACAAATGTAAAATAAATAAAATAAAAATAAATAAATAAATAAACTTATAAGGTTGCTACACTAAAAGTTCTAGTGTTACCATGCATTTCTGAAGGATATAAAGTCTGAAACTCAAATGCCTGTCATTATTTAGTGAATTTATTCCTCAATGATTTGCCACAAAAATCCAGAAAATCACAAATTTTATGAAGAACAGACCAAAATATGAGGCAAAAATCTGGGCATTCCGTGAAAATCTGGACAGTTGAGAGGTCTTCTTCAGTACTTTCTTGCCCCCTTGAGGAGAAGCAGCTTAGAGGCTTTTTGGGAGCAGTAGTCCACTGAAAGCTTCATTTCTGGCAGATAAGTCCCTGTTAGGGAGCATTTCCACACAGAAACTGTTGTCCTTTTATGAAAATATTGTTTAAATTTATTTTCTGATTAAAGCCTTTAAGAAACCCAGTCTTTTTTTCACAATATCAGACGTTCCTGTTTTGGAACACTAGATGTTCTTCATCTCACATTGCTGCAGTCCTTACATATGGGTAGTCCGCTGTCCTCGGTCGGCCCGAATACCAAAGTATTAGGCTGACGTCAGTCATGGGCGCCCAGATCTGACCTCAGAGCATCAGGGTATAAAAGCGCATGACCGACGTCATATCCTCAGTCTTTTTTGCCGCATGGTCCGATGCAGAAGCAGCGTTGCAAGTGCCGTTCGGCGTTCTGAAATTTTCGTATTCTGAGTTTCAGACCGAAACCAAGTTGGGCTAAGTACCCCGTTGGGGAATATTTTTGTTTTTTCTTGCCTCACTTAATTCCGGATGTCAGAAAAAGTGAATAATTGTATTTCTTGTGGGAAACAAATACCGCATAGGGATCATCACTCTCTTTGCATTCCTTGTTTGGGACCGGACCACGACGTAGTCGGGTGTCGGTTTTGTGCTAGGTTTAATAAGCGCACTATAAAAAGAAGGTTAGATTGTGCTAGGTTAGTCTTTGGTAAGCGGTGTAATTATAATATGCTGTCGGATCCTCCGACGCCCGCTTCCACGAAGAAGCGCAAAGACAAATCCTTGAAACCTAGACAGGTTGATTCATCCGTTTTGGACGCCGGTCCTGCAGAAGCTGCAGTGGAGCAGGTGGATCCGGCTGCAGTTTCTGTTGAGTCTCAGGGGGAAACTTTGATATTGCAGGATGTGGCCTCACAGGAGTCAGGTCAAGCTGAAGGGGCCACTCAGGTTACTGTTCTCCCTTCTATGCCTAAGGTGGTTAGGCCTTCTGCTACTATTTCTAAGGCTTCTTCTACGGGCAGGTCTGTTTTGCCTTCCTCTGGTGTCCCTCCAGGTACCTTAGGGTCTGTGCCTAAAAAGCACATGCTTAAAATGGCAGAAGATTTGATTACTTTAATTAGAGGTTCTATGCCCCCTCCTGATAAGAGGCCCAGGGTGGAGCCAGAGTTGGAAAGTTTGGATCAGGCCTCAGACGACTCAGACTCTTCTGCTGAAGATATTCAAGATTTTCCCCCTTATTCGGATTCTGATGCAGAGGATTCCACTCCTTCTGCTTCTCCTCCAGAGGATTTTTCGTTTTCAGAAACTCTGCATTCCATGAGGGAGCATTTTAAGTGGGAAGGACAGGATTTCTCTGATTCACGAAAGAGGCTTAGGGAATTCTTGTTTTTACCACAGCATAGACCCTTGGCTATACCTCCTGTTTTGGATGTTGTTCAAGATGTTTTCTCGGAGGCTTCCCTTAATCCAGATTCTTTGCCTCCTGCGCCAGTTAAACCAGACAGGTATTACAGGGTGCCTGAGGCTCATAAATATTTGTATAAGAGTCCTAGGGCGGACCCAGAGACTATTAGTCAGGGGCCTAAGGGTGTCAGAGCTTCTGTTGTAAAGAATCCGGTTCCTCTAGATAAGGAAGCTAGAGCTTTGGATAGATGGGGTAAGAAGGTGTATACCTCTTCTACTTTAGCAATGAGGGCTTTAAATTGCCAGTTTCATATGTTGAAGTATCAGAATTTCCTCCTTTCTCAGCTAAAATCTAAAGTGGATGCTTTGGCAGAGGGCATAGAGTGTAAAGAATTGCAGGATTTAGTACATGTCTCTGAACAGGTGGGTAAGCATTCTTTGCAGTGTGGTTTTGATGCTGTACAGGCCTCTTCTAGGGTGGCTGCCACTGGATCAGTTCTTCAGAGGCACGCCTGGCTTAAGGATCAGAATTTGTCTGAGCATGTTAAAACTAGAATTCTGGATGCCCCTTTACAGTCTGAAGTTTTGTTTGGTCCCCCTGTGGAGTCGGCTTTGAAGAAAATGGAAGACAAGGCTAAGTCTATGCAGACTGTTAAAGATTTTTTGCAGGTGCAACCTCCAAAGTTTAGTAGAAATTGGCCTACTAAGGGGTGGACCTACCCTTCTTCTGATTCTCAGTCTAGGGGTAGATCTAGACGTGGCAGGGGCAGAGCTCACAGTACATTCAGGCCTAGAACTTGGAGTTCACCTGCGCAATCTGCAGGTGAAGGCAGGGGCCAGTCCTTTCGTAAACAGGCCCAATGACCTGCATTTTCAGCTGCCAGATTCTTCTTCCCTGGCAGCTCCTTTGGGAGGAAAATTAGCACTCTTCAAGCAAAACTGGCTTTTAGTCACCCAGGACAAATGGGTATTGGACATTATAAACCGAGGCTACAAGTTCTATTTCCATACTTTGCCTCCTTTCAAAGGCATGCCAGACGTTCCTCCTTGGCAAAGGATAGAGGCTCACAAGCAGATTTCTTTACTTCTTCAAATAGGAGCTATACAGCCAGTTCCTCTGTCAGAAGTGGGACTAGGATTTTATTCTCGCCTGTTTCTAGTACCAAAGAAAGGGAACACGTGGAGACCGATTTTGGATTTATCTATCCTCAACACTTATCTGGACATTCCAAAGTTCAAAATGCTGACGTTACCACAGCTTTTACCTCTGTTGGGAAAAGATCATTGGATGGTAACTCTGGATCTCAAAGAGGCTTATCTTCATGTTCCTATCAGGCCCAGTTGCAGGAGGTACCTGCGCTTTCGGGCTGGAAATTTACATTATCAGTTCTCTGCATTGCCCTTTGGCTTATCTCCTGCGCCCAGAGTGTTCACAAAGGTTCTGGCTCCAGTGATGGCCTTTTTCAGGTTAAAAGGAATACAGATTTATCCTTATTTGGACGATTGCCTGATTATTGCACAACACAAAGACGAACTTCTGCATCATCTACAGTATGTGATGGTAGTGTTAAGATGCCTAGGGTATTCTGTGAACGAAACAAAGTCCAGTCTAGTACCCTCTCAGGACATGTGCTTTCTGGGTGTGAGACTGAATACAGCTTCCCAGATGGCCTTTTTGACCCCGGACAAACAAAGAAGCCTTTCTCTTTATTTCCATCAAATATCTCTACAGTCCAGGCTGACTGCAAGGACAGTCCTTCAAGCCTTGGGGTTCATGGCATCTTGTATTCTGGTGCTTCCCAATGCCAAACTGCATATGAGGAAGCTTCAATGGTATCTCAAAAATGTATGGACACAACACTGCCAAGATCTAGACACTGTCATTCAGATAATACCTTGCATTCAGAAAGAATTTTTGTGGTGGGCTCAGGAATGTCACCTAAACAAGGGACTCTCTGTGACCCGACCAGAGGCGAGTCAGATTCTAACGACAGATGCCTCGGACAAGGTCTGGGGAGCACACTTCAATGGAAAATGGGTGCAAGACACGTGGCCTGTCAGACTTCAACATTTGCATATCAACTTGAAGGAGATGTTAGCAGTCCAATTTGCATTGATGGCTTTCAAGGATTTACTTCACCCAGGACAGGTGTTGATTCAAACAGACAACACTACTGTCATGTGGTACATCAACAAGCAAGGGGGAACCCATTCGTACCCTATTTGCAGGCAATCGATGATTTTGTGGGAGACTGCTCTCAGTTTACACCTCAATCTTCAGGCAAGGTTTCTACCAGGAGCACAGAACTCCTTAGCGGATGTGTTGAGCAGACAAATTGTGGATCCTCACGAGTGGAAACTGGATCCTCATGTGTTTCAAAAGTTGACAGTGTTATGGGGGACTCCAGACATAGATCTGTTCGCTTCTCCACTAAATTACCAGTTGCCAAAGTTTTGCACAAAAATGTTTCATCCCACAGCTTGGAAGGTGGATGCTCTATCATTCAGTTGGAACAATCTTCATGTCTATGCCTTTCCACCTCTGCCTCTCATTCCCAAGGTACTCCTGAAGGCCAGAATAGACAAGCCATCCATGATTCTGATAGCGCCCGATTGGCCTCGACAGCACTGGTACCCACTACTGAGGAGTTTGGTATGGGAGCCTCCATGGCCTCTGCCTTTGATTCCGCATCTTTTGTCTCAGGAGGGCAATCACTTCCTCAATGTCAAGATTCAGTCTCTGCATCTCACAGCCTGGCATATTCTGTTTTAGACCCTGGAGGGTCTCAGCTTCCACAACAAGTTTTGAATGTTATTTTGGAGGCCAGAAGGCCTAGTACAAGGAAAGTTTACGCTGATAAATGGAGGAGATTTTTTCTTTGGAGCAAAGCGAAGGACTTTGATGTTTCCAAGCCTGATTTAAGTGTTTCTCTTCAATATCTTACTGAATTATTGGACAAGGGTTTGTCTTTCTCCTCGATAAAGGTTCATGCTGCAGCCATTTCTGCTCACTATGACTGTGACCCTCCTTTATTTTCCCATCCTTTGTTTAAGCAATTTCTTAGAGGGGCAAAGAACATAAGACCCCCGTAGAGCTCCTACTCCTGCTTGGGATCTCAATTTTGTGTTGGAAAAGCTTACTCTACAACCTTTTGAGCCTGCAGCTACTGCCGAGTTAAAGTATTTATCATGGAAGACTGCTTTTTTTGTTGGCCATTACCTCTGCAAGAAGGGTTTCTGAATTACAGGCCCTTATGGCAGTGGAACCTTTCCTGATTTTTCATAAGGATAGGGTATCTTTGCGTACTAATCCTTCCTTTATGCCTAAAGTGGTTTCTAGTGTGGCCTTGAACCAAACTATTCATTTGCCTACTTTTTATGCAAACCCTCAAAATAAAGGGGAGAAGATTTTGCATACTTTGGATATTCACAGGCAGTTACGTTATTATTTGAGCAGAACCAAGGGGTTCAGACAGTCTCAGCAGTTGTTTGTTTCTTTTGCTTTGGGTTCTCAGGGAAACCCTGTTTCAAAACAAACTATTTCTAAATGGATTGGGTTTTGTATTTCTTTCTGTTATTCCCATCATGGTAAGGAGATTCCGGCTGGAATCAGACCTCATTCCACTAGAGCTACTGCCACTTCTACTGCCTTTCTAAGGGGGGTAGCTACAAAAGATATTTTGGAAGCAGCCACTTGGAGTTCAGTACATACTTTTTCCAAGCATTACCAACTTCCTCTTTATTCTAAGTCTAGGGCTGGATTTGCCACTGCAATATTACAGGGCATTCTAGCAGCCCCTAATGCTTTATGATTTTGCCATCCTCCCTTTACCTCTGCTTTGGGATTCTACCCATATGTAAGGACTGCAGCAATGTGAGATGAAGAACATAGTACAGTTTTGTACCTACCATAAATGTAGATGTTCGAAGATCCACATTGCTGCAGTCCAATTTACCCTCCCTCCTTCCCCTCTGTAGTTTGGCATGGTTATATGGTTTGGGTGATGGTTGTTGTTGGGCACGTTTTTGGGAGGTATCCTGTTTTTGGGCTGTGGCCTTTCTTTTTAGGGCCTTCTGACATCTGGGGCAAGAAAAGACTGAGGATATGACGTCGGTCATGCGCTTTTATACCCTGACGCTCTGAGGTCAGATCTGGGCGCCCATGACTGACGTCAGCCTAATACTTTGGTATTCGGGCAGACCGAGGACAGCGGACTACCCATATGTAAGGACTGCAGCAATGTGGATCTTCGAACATCTACATTTATGGTAGGTACAAAACTGTATTTTTTAGCTATAAGTGTTTTATTGCTAAGGGGGGCTATTTTTGTTGAAAGAATATGTACTGGTTGGCTAAACTTTGAATTTTGTGGTTTTATTTTTGGTATAGGCAGGTATATGATTTATTTTTGTAGTGCTTCTGAACACTTCATGACAACCTATCTGCCATTTTCTTTTTTCTGTCTGTGTATTTAGAACTTTTAAAATAATTCTGACATATATTTTGTGTGCTGGTTGGACTTTTACTTAGTGAAGGGACTGAGATAAGAAGTGTGAGTGTAAATGTGGTACTTGTGGACACTCCGTGACATGTTCTCTTCCGACAGACTCAATCTAGCCACTCTTACCATTTTCCCATCTCCACTTGGCTACTACTTGAGTACTTACTCTGGTCCTGCTGGTCCCTCCCTCACTGCACCTAGAAAGAAATACATACTTAGCAAGAAGCCCTTGCTAATTTCTTGAACTCAATCTACGCTTCAGCCGAAATTGTTTAAATCAGAAGTGGCCGTCAGTTGTTCCTTAGGCTACTGACTTAACTCTCTGGCTTCCTCTGGTGTAGTCATTTCAACCACCACCAACCAAGAGTCAGCTGTGTCCTCTTTTGGCTGTTACATTGTCAGATCCAGACAGAGGAGAACCATCTTTTGTAGGTCTAGGAGACATTCCGGGAGATTTTTGCAGGGTAACCAAGATCAAAAACCATCAGACCAAACGAACCTCCATCCTTCAGGTAGCTCTTCTTCCACAGGGACTCCTGCAAAGAAAAAAACAAAACATTAAAAACTGTTTACCTCAAGAAGTTATACATTTTAAGAAAAGTGATTTTCTTACCTTAGCCAGCCATACGTTACAGGCTACGATTCCTGGTATTAAGAAGCCATTAGAGATGGGCATCCTTGTAAAGAATTTATTGAAGAAACCGGGTCTGATGATTTTGATGATGATGATAGAGATAGGGCTTATTCTCCTACAGATTGACAAGCTTAGCCTTCATATTATAAAGAAAGTTTTAACCTTAACCCTCATGTGGAGGAATTTTCTATTACAGTAGAATTTAGGCTATATGAGTTGTTTTCTGCCAAGGAAACAAGAACTAGCCAGCTTCAAAAAGCTCTGTCTTCCTCCAACATATTCACTCTGCCTGCTGACTGGCGAGCCCAAAGGGGAGAAATCAGCAGTCAGAGTAAAGATTTCTTCAGTATATAGCTCTCAACCTCTTAACACAAAAAATCTGGACAAAGCCAAAAATAATGACGGAACAAAGCCCCCAAAATAAGGACAATTTTTAAATATTGCTCTTATAAACTTAGAAAGTTGCTAGAATAAAAGTTCTTGTGTTACCATGCATTTCTGAAGGATATACAGTCTGAAATTCAAATGCCTGTCATTATTTAGTGAATTCATTTCTCGATGATTTGCCACAAAAATGCAGAAAATCACAAATTTTATGAAGAACAGACCAAAAATATGAGGCAAAAATCTGGGCATTCTGCGAAAATCTGGACAGTTGAGAGGTCTGCTTTAGTACTTTCTTGCCCCCTCGAGGAGAAGCAGCTCAGAGGCTTTTCTGGAGCCGTAGTCCACTTAAAGCTTTATTTCTGGCAGATAAGTCCACACAGAAACGGTTGCCTTTTTAAGAAAATATTGTTTAAAATTATTTTCTGACTAAAATCTTTACGAAACCCAGTCTTTTTTCACAATATCAGATGCTTCCTGTTTTGGAATACTAGTTTTAGCTATAAGTGTTTTATTTATTTTATTATTTTTTATTTTATTTGCAGTTGGTTAACCAGGATAGTCCATTGGGCCAATAAGAACCTGTTTTCAATGGAGTCCTCGGGAGAAAAGCTCCAAAACAAAGGTTACAAAAATTATTACAGCAGCTTACAATTTCAAATTATTAGTAGGTTAAACACAAAGCTTTAAAGCAGTGGTAACAAAAGATTGCAGCAGTTTACAATGTCAGTCATTTGTGGGTTGCAAACTAAATAAAGATTAAGCTGTTACAAAGTAATTTTTAGGTTTTATTTTGTAGAACAACCCAGATTTAAGTAGGAGCAAAGAAAGAGTTTAGTTAAAAATTTTTAGAAAAATAAAGCATTGTGGTAGTATATATATAGTTTCTTCAGAGGAATAGTAGGGTTAGAGAACTACAGTTGACTTAATTATTTGGTGTCTGGTAATATATGAATAAGTTGAAGGTAGTAAGTTGAGAATAGGCTATGAGGGGTGGGAGCAGGAGCATTCCCAAGAGGATGTTAGATGTGAGTGCAGTGATTTTTTAAAAGCAGGGAGGTAGGTGGTGATACAGATGGAGGGAGGAAGGGAGTTCCATAGTCGTGCCAGAGCAAAGGACAGGAGGTTTTTTCCTGGAGAGTGAAGGGGTTTATACAGCTCAATTAGGTTTTGGTTATTAGATCTTAGAATTCTTTGTGGCAGGTGCATTTTAAAGGCAGAGCTGAGAGAGGGACAGAGAGATGGATGAAAAATGAGTTTGTGAGCAAAAGTGAGCTGAATATAGGAGAGATAGTTGGGAAGCTCTAGCCAGTTGAGTTTGTGAAGAGATGTACAGTGATGGGTAGATGATTTGTTACTAGTGGCAAATTTGGCAATTTTATTATAACAGGAGGACAGTTTAGTTTTGAGAGATGATTGTAGGTTTGTTAGGAGAGGGGCACCATAAAGAAGGGAAGGGATGAGAAATGTAGTATCAAGAGTGAGTTTAGTAGATGTAGTCAGGAATCGATTGTGTCGGTAGAGCATGCCACGTTTTTGGTGGGTTTTTTTATGTTTAGTTGTAGGTGGCTATTGAATTTAAGCTGATTATCTATTTGGACTCCTAGTAGTTTAGTTTCAGATACTAGTTCAAAAGGTGTGTTATTCTGGCTAGTGATGGAGAATAGTTTTCTATCAATGGTGTTAGTTATTGAGGGGGTAAATACAATAAGTTTGGTTTTTGATGCATTTAGTGCTAGATGATTGTCCTTCATCCATTGTTCTGTAGTAGAGAAGGTGTCTTGAGTCAGTTTTAGGAGAGCAGGGATGGATGTGGCTGCACAGATAATTGTAGAGTCATCTGCATATTGAATAAGTTTAGCATGAGGAATTGAGTGGAAGAAATCATTAATGAATATATTGAAGAGGAGAGGACCCAAAATGGATCCTTGGGGGACACCAGTGGGTGTGTTAAGGAAAGAGGAGGTGGCGTTTTTCCACTTGACAGCTTGTTGCCTGTTAGAGAGATAGCTGGTGAGCCAGTTGAGAGAGGAAGGGGATAGGTTTAGCTTAGATAGTTTAGTTAGGAGAAGGTTGTGAGAGATAGTGTCAAAGGCCTTAGAGAGGTCAAGAAAGAGAGTAGATATAGTAGAACCAGAATCTCTGGCTTTATTTACAGTTTCCAGGAAGGATAGGAGGGCAGTCATGGTGCTGTGACTGGGTCTGAATCAGTGTTGTGTGGAAGTTAGCAAGTTATTATCTAAGAGATAAGGAAGAAGTTGAAGATGGATACATTTCTCTAGTAGTTTTGATATGGGAGAGAGGATGGCGATAGGACGAAAGTTATTAATATTGTAATTATTGCCTCCTTTGTGTAGGGGAATGATGAAAGCCTTTTTCCAGAGTGTCGGTACAAGACCTTCTTGGATAGAGTGATTGATAAGGATGGTGATGGGGAAGACAATGGCTTCAGCTGCTATGCTGAGGAAGGATGAGGGAATGTTATCGGGGGCATTGGTGCATGGTTTAAGCCTTTGCAGGAGTTTTCTTATGGTAGAAGTAGGAATGGGTTTTAGGGAGAATGGTGGGAGTTGAGAGACTGCAGCTGAAGGGGATGATAAGTGGGGGGATGTAGAAGTAGGAGGTGAGGGATGATTGGAGAAGGATGAGGTTAGTTTGGTAATAGAGTCGGTGAAGAAAGTATTGAATTGGGTAGCCAGATTTATATCTAGTGCATTAGGGTCTGGGCTTGGGTTATCAGTGGAGCCAGGTTTTAGGAGGGTAGTGATGCCTTTCCAAAATGTTTGAGGGTTGATTTTGTGATTGTTTTGGAGTAGTGAGAAGTAATTCTGTCTATCTGCTGTGACTTTTTAACGGTATTGTGAAGTGTTTTGAATTCATTTAGGGTGGTGGGAGTTTTGTTTCTTTGGTAATGTGTCCAGGTTTTGTCTCTGAGTCGCATTGCAGTGAGTGTATTTCTTGTTAGCCAGGGAGCGGTATTGTTTCTTATTCTTTTGGTTATTCGTTTGGTTTTTATGTGGGCAAAACTATCTAGCACGTTTAGGAAGCTTGTATTGAAGTGTACAACTGCATTATCTAGGGGTAGAGTTTTTAGTGAGTTCCAATTAATTAATTTTAGGATTTCTGAGAAGGATATTGGGTTGAATTTTTTAGGTAGCGAGTGGTGATGTACTTGTGAGTTACTTGTAATGGAGATGGAAGGCGTCTGGTAAAGATGGGGAGGTGGTCACTGAGGGAACCAGGAAGAGTTCCACTATCAGAGTAGTAGTGGGGGTGAGAGACTAAGATCCAGTCTAGGATACTGCCACTGGAGAAGCCTTTAGAGGGTCTGGTAGTGAGGTTGATGAGTTGAGAGTACTTGTATAGGTTGATGTTTAGGGGTTGAGTAGGGGAGTGAATGGAAGATCAATTAATATTTGTGTCTCCCATGATAATGGTTTCATTGCTGATATTGGTTGACAGCCAGGATAGAATATCCTCAAGTACTGAGGTATTGTCTCCAGGGGGGATGTAAAGTGAGGCTATGCAGATGTGTTTGTGTTTATTTAACTGAAATAGGACTAGTACTAATTCTGCATTGGAGAATTGAGGAATGGGTTTGTTATAGGGAGTAATGGATAGGGTGGATGAGTAGAGTATAGCTACCCCACCACCCTTTTTGTGAGCCCTGTCTTTTCTTATGATAGAGTAGTTTGGTGGAACTATTTCAGCATCTTTTATATGAGGTTTTAACCAGGTTTCAGAAATAGCTAAGATGTCAGGTGTATTGTGGAGAAGCCAGGCATGGAGGTTGAGGATTTTGTTAGCTATACTTTGGACATTTAGAGCAGCTAATAGGATGGATTTAGATGTAGAGGAAGTTGTGTTTGGGCCTGGGTTAGGGTGTATATCTCCAGCTAGATGTATGGTTAAGTGTTAGATTATGCTAATGAGGTATTTTGGTTGCCTTGTATGTGTGTTGTATTTTGTTAGGTTTGTGTGAATGTAGGAGGAAGGAGAGGGGCTGAAGAGTTTATAAGTAGAGCTTAGTTTATAGTGGAAAAATAGATGGATGTTAATGGGATACAGTACAGGGGAGATTGAGACAAATGAGTGTAAGTGAACTGAGGAGAGTGAGCTGGTTGTGTGTTGAAATGGTGTGTGATTTATGGAGTTTGGCTGGGTGAGATAGTGGATGTAAGTAAGGTTCAGAAGTAGTAGTAGTTGGATTGTGTATGATATAAGTTTTGTAAGCATGTTGAGGCTTTGATAAAGTAGTAATGTGTTGTTAAATTTGAAGGGAGGTGTGAGGAGATGGATTATAGGGGGAGGGAGTAGGAAGAAGATTGTGATGAAGGGGAGAGGTGTAATTGGTAGGGAGGAAGTAGGAGTGGTTAGTAGAGTATAAGAGTCGATGCACTGGGGGTGGGTTGAATTTGGGGGTAGGGCAGGGGAGTGGAGTGAGCCCGCAGGGCGAATGGAGCGGGAAGAAACAAGAGAAGGAAGATGCAGCCAGAAAAACAATCAGTGAAATGCAGAGTATGCAAGGTTAGTAAAGTTGTGAGTGGGTAAAGAGTTTAGTGAAAGTGGTGGGGGGTAATAGGGGGATAGGAGGGTACTAAAAACTAGAAGTATCAAAGAGTGGACAATAATTGACAACCACTTCTAAGGCCTGGAGCTGTGAGGTGGTTGGGCTATGAATTCATAGGATAGGTTTGAGAAAGGTAGGACTAGGTAAAAGTATCACCTAGTGGGCAGAAACTATGAAATAGAAGGTGAGTTGGAGAGGGAGAAGACCGGTCTGGAATAGAGGTGATAGGGGCAAGCAGTTAAAGGGAGGGTTATAGTATTACAGGGGAGAGATTTGCTAGCTATAGGGTAGTAAGGGGTATCACTGCTGGCTGTCCTGGCTGGGGAGCGAGCTTAGAGCTACCAAGAATTAAATGCTTGTAAATATAAACATTACAGCCTGGTATAGTAAAGAAACATACTTTCTTGTTTTCCTGTTTTATTTTCAAATAGAATTGAGGGATCAGAGGCAATGCGAGGAAACAGTAGGTTTTAGTGGTTCCTTGGTGGCTGGGCCAGGAGAATGTTATATTGCTAAGGGGAGGCTATTTTTGTTGAAAAAATATGTACTAGTTGGGTAAACTTTGAATTTTGTGGATAAAAGTTTTATTTTTGGTATAGGCAGGTATGTGATTTATTTTTGTAGTGTTTCTGATCACTTGATGACAACCTATCTGCCAGTTTCTTTTTTCTGTCAGTGTATTTAGAACTTTTAAAATTATTCTGACATGTATTTTGTGTGCTGGTTGGACATTTACTTAGTGAAGGGACTGAGATAAGAAGTGTGAGTGTTAATGTGGTGCTTGTGGATACTCTGTGACATGTTCTCTTTCGACAGACTCAATCTAGCCACTCTTACCATTTTCCCATCTCCACTTGGCTACCACATGAATACGTACTCTGGTCCTGCTGGTCCCTCCCTCACTATACCTAGAAAGAAATATGTACTTAACAAGAAGCCCTTGCTAATTTCTTGGACTCAGTCTACACTTAGTCGATATTGTTTAAATCAGCAGTGGCCATCAGTTGTTCCTTAGGCTACTGACTTAGCTCTCTGGCTTCCTCTGGTGTAGTCCTTTCAACCACCACCAACCAAGAGTCAGCCGTGTCCTCTTTTGGCTGTTCCATTGTCAGATCCAGACAAAGGAGAACCATCTTCTGTAGGTCTAGGAGACACTCCGGGAGATTTTTTGCAGGATAACCAAGATAAAAGACCATCAAACCAAATGGACCTCCATCCTTCTGGTTGCTCTTTTTCCACAGGGACTCCTGCAAAGAAAAAAACAAAACATTAAAAAATGTTTACCTCAAGAAGTTATAAATTTTAAGAAAAGTGATTTTCTTACCTTAGCCAGCCATACATTACAGGCTATGAGTCCTGGTATTAAGATAGACATTAGAGATGGGCATCCTAGTAAAGAATTTACTGAAGAAACCGGGTCTGATGATGATGATGATGATAGAGATAGGGCTTATTCTCCTACAGATTGACAAGCTTAGCCTTCATATTATGAAGAAACTTTTAACCTTAACCCCTCATGTGGAGGAATTTTCTTTTAAACAGACCATAGCCAAGATGAAGGAGGTATTGCAGACAAATAGATGTTCCTTCTGATCTGAGGAGATTTTACAGTCTGTTACAAATAGATGTACTTCATTCCTCACTCATCCCTCCTCCACTGCCAGCAAGGAGTATGTGTCTAATGCTGCCTGTGATCATCCTGATATCCATCTGGCAGTCCCCAAAAAGGCAGGCAAAACATTTAACGTGCCTCTCTCTCGCACCTTAGATCAGATCCAACAGCTATATCTTATTCTTCACTTGCTTAATAATAGATTGATCATGAACACATGAACACTAATCCTTCTCCTTGTGATAATGAAGGCAAAAATGTTGGACTGCCTAGGTAAGAGAATGTCATCTTCTTCCACTTTAAGTTTTAGAAATTCTTGATAATCAGACATACATGTGGATGTTTATGCTTTTTTATGTGGACATTCTGAGGGGAATGTTATGTCACACTTCCTACAGATAGTAGCTCCTTTTTGAATCCTATTTATTTCTACCTTGTTCCAGGCATCCAAACATGATTTGAAAAGTGTGTATGACTGAGAGGATACTCTGTCTAGGACCACTGCTACTGCTGCATGAGAAAATATGCCTGTGTATGTAACCAAATGTTGCTGATGAGGTAAAGTCTGAAATCATCTTCTTTTGGGTTCTCAAACAATTTGATGAAAGAGGGAAACTGATTCAGGGAGTAACCAAGATTGTTCATGTCCCCCAATATAAACCTTTTGGACATTCTTTTTTTCCAGAAAAAGACAAATAAGCAAACTCAGACATATTCTGGTAAACACGGAGCAAAAAAGAGATGGTTGGAAGGAAGTAACAATTAAAACAGGAGCCTTTCATAAACAGGGACAAACCAGCTGTACAGAATGACTATGCCAGCATTTGTTCCCCCTTCTCTACCCTTTGGCCAGTAGCTCTCCAAACCTGTCCCAGATGTTGGTTCTCAACATCCCCTTTTGTCAAATGATTGTCTCAGAATCTTGGGTGTTAAAAGTGGTGTAGGACGGTTATAGATGGCACTAGATACAAAAAACTCTTTTCAGTGGAATTCCACCCCACTGTCCTAACTAACCAAACAGAATATTTTTGTCAGGTTCCTCAGTCTTTATTCACCCTAGGAATCATAGCACCTTTGCCTGTAAGTCAAAGGAGCAAAGGATTATATTCAAGGATGTTTGTGGTACCAATGAAACAGGTGTCTTGGTGACCAAGTACTAGATATGCCATGTATGTCATGGTAACACTAGACATGAAAGATTCTTATCATCACGTTCCCAAAACCACATGCTTCTGGAAATTTCTGAAATTCTCTGTATCTGGGTCATGTCACTAATTCTATACATTATCCTTTGGATTATCTACAGCTCCAAAGGTGTTTACGTAATGTTTACCCGCAGTTATAACTCATTGCACACTGAATGGCATTCACATATTTTCTTATTTTGATAACTTTATTTATTTTTGCGGAGTTTTTGATCCAAGAGTCATTTTGGTCGAGTCATTAATCTGGGTCATGTCTCTTCTGACCATTTGGGGCTCCCAGTTAAATGTTAAAAACTTCTCCTTGACTCCATCTCACAGGACTATATTTTTCAGCTGCCTTCTAGACACTTCTCTTTAAAAGGCTTTTCTGACGCAAGAGAAGGTAGGTTTCTATCTGGAAGTTTTCCTGAGCTTTTCCAACCAGTGTCCAATCTCTGCAAGAGAATTTCTCAGTATCCTAGCTTACATGGCTTTTATGATTCTCATGATTTTTCTAGCCTGTTTAGACACGAGAAAGGTGCAATGTTTTCTAAAAAAAAAAAAAAAAATGGACCCAAGTTTTGCAAATTCCAATTTGGGACTTTCTAAAAAGGGAGCTTCTTTGGTGGAGAAAATAAATTAAGCTGAGCCTCCTCTTCTCTCAACTCCCAAGCCAATCTCTCGCCATATACTTCATGGATTTTGCTTGGGAGAGTTTTCCATGGGGGTAGATTTGCAAGGCCTGTTCAGTCATTCAGACAGACCAAAGCATATCACTATTAAGGAAACACTGGCTGTGATCCATGCTTTTAAATCTTTTCATTACCTATGGTCTCCAGGACCTCTAAAAGTGATTACAGATAATGCCACAATCATGTGGTACATAAACAAGCAGGGAGATGCAAGGTCATACCAGCCTATGCAGGCTGGCTGTGATGGCGTGGGAAGCAGCTGTACAACATTCCTTAACCCTCCGAGCATCTTACATTCCATCAGAACAAAACAATGGCAGAAACAGTCACAAATGGAAATGGAATGAGGGGGTCTTCCAAGATCTGATCTTATTGTGGGGAACACCTCCAGTAGATCTGTTCACCTCCTTTCAAAATAGACAGCTTAACAAATTCTGCCCTAGGGCTCCTGTCAAACAAGCCTAGAAAATGGATGCATTTTCATTCTCATGCATGAGAATGTTCATTTATGCTTTTTCTACACTTTCTACTGATGACCAGGGTAATTCCAAAGATTCAGTAGAACTCCCCCCAAAATCATTGGGGTGACTTCCTTTTAGCCCAAGCAGCAATGACTGTACATTCTTACTGAATTGGCCAAAGACAATTACCTCAAGCTTTCTCAGGATTGGATCTACTCACAGAAGACAGGGGAAGTTTGATACAAGCCAGTTTCAATCTGCTTCAGCTTAATTCTTTGATGATTTAATTCTCATAGCTTTTTTGGCACATATTTCATGAGAATGTGCAGCATATACTAAAGGAAGTAAGAAAATCCTTTATTGGCAAGTAGAAGTGTTTTTTTTTAACTGGTGTCTAACCAGTAGCCGGTGTGAGTTACTATCTTCTAGCCTTTCTTATTTCTATGTAAAAATTCATCTTGCTGCCATTTAAGCATGTATACCCATGGATCCTCTTCTTTCTTCTCTGTTTCTGGTAAAACAGTTTCTGAAAGGAGATTTACACCTAAGATCTTCTTGTAAACAGGTTACTCCTCCTTGGGATTGCAACTTTGTGCTGGAAAAGGTGATTGCCACCATTTGAACCTGCTCTGGAAAAGTTGATTGCCACCATTTGAACCTGCTCTAGAAAAGTTAATTGCCACCATTTGAACCTGCTCATCAGATTGTTTTAAGGTGATTTACGAGGGTCTGCTATGTTGCCTTGTTTAAGATTTACTGCTGACACATCTTGAGTTTTTAGCTCATTCACATAGCTAAAATTCAAGATTTTGTCTCGGAAACACCATCTTGTCTGCTAAGGAAAAAAGAACAAAAACAAAAGCTTGACTACTGCGAACACATCCTTAGTTTTTAGCTCAATCACACAGGTACATTTCAGCAGGGATCTCTGTACCATTGTGATGTTTAGGGCCACTGTATTATACACTTAAGGCTTACAGTGGATTGCTGTTCTACTTGTTATTGTCTGTTGTTTATAATAGTTGTGAGAGCACAGTGACCTACCACAGAGTTTGAATCCGTAACAACCTTAAACAATATTTATTATATTACTGGCAGGCTTTTTTTGTCTCCATATTGAAATGTCAGCACTTGAAATCTCCCACAGGAGAAAAGTGAATCTTGAAAAACACTCGTCTCCTTTAAACTTCCAATCCCCCCCCCCCCACTGCAAGATTGCCATACCTCTGAGAAAAGAAGATATTTTGAAATGGAATCTCAGATTTAGTATATGTAAGTATGATCTTTCAGCCATTCAGTCTCTCTTATTTTGTGACTCGGTGTAGCAGATCCTGAAATTTAAAATGTTTACCCCTTTTTCTCCCCCAAGTAATTGGTTATAATCTCGCTGCAGATCTCTCAGCCAAATTTAGTTTGTTCTACTCCTATCTGCAAACTTTCCTGCACTCAGTTTGTTTGCTGTGAAACTGTAACTTTCTGGGGAAAATCACCAGTAGATTTTTAGTGTTTTGCAGTACTTTACTCCTTTTCAACAGCTCTACTGTAACAGAAGTCAGGAACAGCATATCCCTTGTGCTTCCAAAGCATGTGTTAAGACTAATGTTCCTGTTCTATACAGTTGTTCCACTGACAGCATAACAGATAAAAGAGTCTTCCTGATGGTTTTGTAGCTGTTTCCTGCTATACTTCCTTTCCACTTCCAGTTCCCCAGCCACCAATTCTTAGCATTGAATTTATAGGACCTGCTTTTCACCCAGAACTCCACCTACTTCCAACCATTCTTAAAAGCATGCACACAAATGTAGAAATACCCCGGGCACAAGAATATACACACAGTTCCTAAACCATAAGTCTGCATTTAAGCACTTTAACTTTCTTCCTTTCTTTACTATCTTATATTTAGTAACTAACTATGGTGATCACAACTTACACCATCCACCTCACTTGGCTAGCTATTCCTAACCCTCCTATATTCATACTCCAGTGTTCTAGCTCCTCCTTCTTTGATATATCTCTCTACAAAGCTACATACCATGCTTCTCTTAAATATTACTGCATCCTTACTCTTCCTGTTTTATCACCTTACAAGTTACCATATATCGCACAGTCTTGTACACATTTCTCCCACTAAGTAGTCTACCTCTAACCATTTAAATCATCCCACTTCAGCACTAATCGCTTCCAGTATATACAAAGACTCACTTACTCTTTACTTAAAATTCAGATTACTAACCCCTCACACCTACCACATCAAAGTAAAACTAACTGCTACAGTTAAACCAAAACATGCTTACCAAACATATCCATTTTTCTGTCTGTTATCACTCTGTGGAGATGTTCATTCCAGCCCTGGCTCCTCCTCCCATTCTGACTCCCCAGTGGCCCCCAAAGTCTTACAAGCCAAACCCCACTCCTACTCATCCCACCCATCTCCTTCCAAAACAGGGACTACACCATCACCACACCATCTAAACCCATCCCACATATCTGAAACTCTCCCAAACAGCTTAAATTAATTTCCTTAAATACCTGTAGCATATATAATAAAACTTCAGATCTCCTAGAATATATCAGCTATTCTTAACCATAACTGATACATGGCTAAAACCCCATATACTTGATTCTGAAATATCACTCCCTGGTTATAATATCATCAGGGCTGACAAAACTAAAAAAAAAAAAAAAAAAAAATAGGTAGTGGAGTAGCTTTATTGTACCCTGATTATCTTGAAATCCTACCATAACCCTGGAAAGCACTCTAAACTGGATCTCACTTACAATTTCTAATGTAAAAATAATCCTATGTGATGTTAATTTTGATTAGCTGATTATATATACAAAATATCCATCAACTAGCAGAAACCTATTTGGATTGACTCAACTCATTTCCTCCTCCACACGTTATAACAATCCCAAAAACAGTGGCTCAATTCTTGATTGGATATTGGTGTCCAGTTCCTCAAAGTATGTCTCCAGTGGCACCATCTCTGATTCCCTCAATGATCCCACAGAGTCTGTAGCCATCATGTCAAACAACACTTAGAACCTCCTGTAACCTCACAAATTTTAACCCTGATACTTTTAGCATAATTCAACGCTTCTTTAACTTGTCTGTCCTGAAAAATATTCCACTCAGCGAAGCTGTACATAAATCAAACTCACTTTTCCTGTAAACTCTTAAAGGTTTGGTTCCAACTAGTGCAAAAAAAAAAAAAAAATAATGAATAACCGTACTCCTTGGTTATCCAGTCAAAGCAGGCACCTAAATGTGTGAAGGATATACGGCTTAGAAAAAATGGTTAAAATGTAGATCTCCCCAAAACCTATAACACATTAGAGAATTATGTAACCATACTAAAAGACAGAATATAGCAGACAAGAAAATTTACTTCAGTAACCCATTACCAAGTCAGTCTTCCAGCCCTAAAAAAATCTGGTCTTCTATTAAAATATACTCTACCCTGGAACATCCACCACTCATAATCCTGCCCCAAATAACATTCCCTCTAAAATAGCTGCTCAATTTAACACACATTTTATAAAAAGCATTGAAGCCTGTACTCAAGATTTTCCTCTCCACAATCCTGACATACCCTCGCAGGCAGCAAACACCCTCTATTTCACCCTAAAACCCATTCCAACCTCCTACATCAAATCATTACTTCTTAAACTGAAACCCTGTTCTCCTTCAGTAGATAATTAATAGATGTAGCAATGAATCATAATTTCCTTCTCTATGGAAAAAAATCTTTAGTTAATAAAGGAGGAACCTCGTCTAATATAACCATTTTCAGACCTACTGCCATATTATCCCCATTGTCAGAAATTCTGGAGAAGTGAATTTATAAACAGTGTTAGCAAGATATTCTTCAGGAAAAGCTCCTGACCCCCACACTGCACTACCACAACCTTATTAACTTTCACAGATACTATTAACAAAGCCAGAGATTAAGGCAGACTTGTTTCCTGTGTATTTCTTGATCTCTGTAAAGCTTTTGATCTAGTCTGTCACCAAAGACTCTTCTACCAGCTGTCTTCCCATGGGCTATGACAACCCACACTACTATGGCTTAACAACTACTTAACCAATAGATACCAGTCTCTTAAATGGCTCTTCACTTTTTCTGCCTTCTTTCCTTCCTGTCAATACTGGTGTGCCACAGGGCTCCATTCTCGTCCTTCTGCTCTTTAATATATTTACTAACAATTCTACCCTACTATGCATGTCTGACAATCTAATACATCTTCAGAGAATTACTCCAGAAGCCTTTACCTCTGTTGTAAATTGGCTATGGGATAATCACCTGCTACTAAATCCTCCAAAAATAAATTACTTCTGTTTTTTTCTAAAGTCCCATTTCCATGAAAAAAACTTTAAAATTTCTTCTGTATATAATACCATGATTGAAGATACCCCACATACAAAACTACTTGGCATGATAGTCAATGACAATCTTAAATTTGATTTACATTTCCACAACAGCATCAAGAAAACCATCAAAAGCTAGGCACTGTACATACAGTAAAGAAATTCGTTACAGATTCTGACAAGATAACTCTTGGTATCATTTACCTTTTACCCTCTCTCGTATGTGGACCTCCTATCATGACCAATCTACAAGCCTAACTTAGTTCTAAACTTGATAACAAAAGTCACCAGATTCGCTTGCAACAAACCTTACCATGCCTACCACTGTTTAGCACTAAAAATGCTTAACTGACTTGATCTTCCTCAGCACCTATCGTATGCTCAGCTCACCTTAACCCATAAAGTCATTCATACCCCATCTAACCTACCCAGCAATTAGACCACTACTCCAATACTATCTTTCAATTTGACCCTTTCAGTCAAATAAACAAATGCTTACCATCTACAAGCCACAAAGGGCTGCTGGTGGCTCTATTCTAGTAGTATAGCTAGAATATGGAATAAGATTCCTGTATCAGTCAGATCTATCACATGCCTTCATCTTTTCAAAGCATTACTAAAAGAAGAATCATCTTCCACATAGGTTGTCTAATGATTCTCTAGTACTTTTAGATAACCCCATACATTTCCAGAGGTAGGTGTCTCTAAATGCCCTATATACCTGAATAAGCTCTCCTGTCAGATATATGTAAGAGACATTGTACAAGTTCAGATATTTTAGTCTGTCATAATAACTTAAATTTTCACATCCATGGATGCCCTTGGTATATTTCCACTGTACTCTTTCCAGTTTACTCATGCTTGTTTTCTTATAAGGTTTCCATATAGTTATTCCATACTCAAGTTTGGATCTAAAGCAGCTAACAAACAATGATTTCATCATTTTTGATTTCCTAGACATTTTAAAGATGCCCCCCCCACCACCACATTGTAGAAGGAAGTAGCAGTTCACAAAAATCAGAAAAACTGATAAGCCAAAGAAGAGCCATAAATATGATAGAGTGGACTATTGAGGATAAGAAAGACATTCTGTATTGTTACTATTACGAAAAAAACCCAGAATTTCCAGATACAACATGTACAAAACGATTAAGAGAGAAATTAGAAGAAAGAAAAATACTTCCACAAGGAAAACTGTCAGAAGCTTCAAATAAAAATTTGTGGTGATTAATACAACAGATTTGTGAAAAACAGTATATAGACCAAGAAACTTTGATCTGTTTGGAAAACAGAAGCATCTGAGGAATGTGAAAATATAAACAGCAAAACCTAGATATTTTTGAAAAGTATAAAAAAGAAATATGGACATGGAAAAGAAAGAGGTTTGATATGGTGCAATATTTATGCAAAGGCGAAAGCCAAAATCTGAAGTAGTTACTTAATTTGCTCTGCAGCCTGTGGGTATCGGATCCGAGCCGGCAGCTTACCAAGCTCCAAGATCCGAGCTCCTAGCTCCTCCCCCTACCCATAATCCCCTGCTACCAACCACATTACCTCAGATCGTTTTTTGCAGCGGCTGAAGAAGCTTTACTTTTGAAGAGCTCCTGGCTGGGTGAGATCGTTTCTATCTTTTTTCACCAAAACTTTCAAAATCGTGTGTGTGTGATAGTAAACCTTCTACCCCCTTGTTAGTGTTAGTTTTTTAAATTTTTGCTGGTACAGTAATTAGTTTTCTATCACCCCCCCTCCCCCCATAGCGTTTGTGTGTGTGTGAGTGTTTTCAACATGGCGGAAGGGCCTAAGGCCATTTTTTCCAAATGTACTGAGTGTGGCCACAAGCTTTCCCCAGCTGATGGCCACACTCAGTGCGTTTTGTGCCTGGGGGCAGCCCATCTCTCAGAGGCCTGCCAGATCTGTGCGGCCTTTAATCCCCGGGCACTTCGGGATAGGAAGAACAAGCTGATCCTGCCGGGAAAGCTTCCCCAGGAGTCTGTTCGGGCTCTGGCTGCTTCAGCGGCCTCGGCGCCCTCTGTTCCCTCAGCTCAACCCGGGACTCAACCTCCCACTTCGGGTTTGAGCTCTGGGGAAACTAGTGCCTCCTCAACTAAGGAGAAGAGGCACAAGGATAAGGAGGGACATAGATCCCATAAAAGGCGGGCCGAGTCTCAACCCTCGGCTCCGCCAGCTAAAATAACTAAATCTCCTTCGGGGGTCTCCGGATCCTTCTCCTCTCGGCTCCGTTCGCCTAGCTTCTCGCCGGAGGAGGAAGATCAGTCTCCCTCGAGGTCGTCGAGGCGGCCCTCCCGGCCCGCCTCGACTACCTCTTCTAGGTCAACAAAAAGCATCTCCGAAGTGGATATGGATCGGATGATGCGTCGGTTCTTACAGACCCAAATGCAGATGGGGGTGCTCTTGCCTCCCCCCCCTCTGAGGGGGAGCGCGGCCCCCATGTTTGCCCCGATCACTCCTTCTCCGACTCGTTTTCGGATCTCGGAGTCATCGGATCCGTGCCCATTCGGACCCAGGGAGTTGTCGGCGCCGATAGCGCTGGTCTCTTCGATGCCGACTATGCCTTCGAGCTTGTCGGATCCGAGCTCTCGGGGCCGAGGGCTGAGCATTGGATCCGAGGGAGGAGTTGTATCTTTGGAGCTGTTGGCTTCGGAGCGCACCTCTCTCTCAGCGCCGACTGCTTCGGCTCAGACCCCGATCCCTTCCTCGGAGCCGAGGAGATTGCTCTCAGAGGCTGGCAAGGGTGATTCTCCTTCGGCTTTTGAGGTAGTGGAGAGGGTACTGTCGAGATCCTCCAGATCCCCGGTTCGGGCTGTGGATCCACCCGTACCCCCACTGTATGAGGGTCTGTCTTCCATCATCCGACCATTAGGACAGCCTGCCCAAGCCCTCCGGCTAATTCCTGTTGAGGAACAACAACCCGTGGACGAGCCCTCTTCAGATAGCCCCACCGAGGAGGTTCCTCAGAAACGTCGGTGTAAAAGGAGGCACCTGGACTCCCCCGAGTCCGTTACCACTGACACGGACTTAGATGATAGGGAGGGTTCCCCAAGGTTACTCCCTGAAGATATCTCCTTTGGAGACATCATGGAAATGTTGCGTATGAGAGGGGGTGGTCTGCCCAAAAACCTTCCCTTGATGAATCCGTGTTCCTGGAGGCGTTTGAGGCAGGCCCATCTACTTCCTGGGTGTCCCCTCCGGCCGACCCCCTGGTGGACTTAATTACCACCAGGGCGTGGAAGGAGCCCGACACCGTGGAGCCAATACCTAGGCGTCCCGACAAAATACTGAACCCCCCCCCACAGATAGGCAATCGTGGGCCAAAGGATCCCCTGTTGATGCCATGTTGGTGGTGGCGGCCACCAAGAAAGAACTCGCTCAGGAGAGTTCTCTGGTTCACCCGCCAGATAAAGAATCTCGAGCGTTGGACCGGATTGGGAAGCGGATGTTTGCTTCAGCGACGTTTTCTATAAGGGCGCTGAACATACCATCAGGCTACAGCGAGACTTGATCAAGGAATATGCTGCAGCCCCCCCAGAGTCCATGTCGGTCGGAGACAGGAATGTGTTTACGACACAAATGGCTACTCTGAAATCCATCTCCAGTACGTCTATGCGGCTCCTCTCTCATGCTTCGGAGGGAGCTGCTAGAGCCAGTGGAGCAGGGGTCGTCTTACGACGTCACGCCTGGCTCCATCTTTGCGACTTCACGGATCCCTTCAAAGCGTCCTTCACGAACACCCCCTTTGACGGTTGTGCTCTTTTCGGCAAGACCATTCGCGATACGCTGGTCCAAAGCGAAAAGGACGGGAAGACGCTGTCTGCCGTCGGAGTCCACTTCTCTAGCCCCCAAAGATCCTTCTCCAGGAATCAGAGGGGACAAAAGAAGCTGTGGTTCCGCAAGTCTCAGCAATCCCATCCAGCTGCGGACCACTCATCCTATAGAGGCAGAGGAGGACAAGGTGGACGCCGGCCCAGAGGCAGAGGGAGGCTGCGTAATTTCGGGTCTAGAGAACCTTTCTCGGACAGACCCGTGCAATAGCCCTGAGGGTTTGCCCGACTGTCCCTCTCTGGAGGCAGTCAGGGGGCGGTTGACGGAGCACCTGTCAAACTGGGAGTCCCTTACAATGGATCGATGGGTGCTCCGTATAATTTCCAGAGGTTACGTCATATCTTTCCTAAATCTTCCCCCCAAAACCAGACACCTCCCCGATGTACCACCCGATCAGAGGGAGGCGGCGGCTTTAGAGATTTTAAAGCTGCTAAGAAAAAGAGCCATCCAGCCCGTCCCCCCATCCCCAGATCAGTCCGGATTGGGTTATTACTCAAGGTTCTTTTTGGTGCCAAAGAAAACGGGGGACCTCAGACCAATCTTAGACCTTTCCGCTCTGAGCCTGTTTATTCCCAAGGAAAAGTTCCGGATGATCACTCTTCAATCTATCCTCCCCCTTCTGCAGGAGAACGACTGGATGTGTTCCATAGACCTCAAGGATGCGTTCTACCACATTTTAATGGACAGACGATCCAGGAGGTTTCTCCGCTTCCGGCTCGGAGCCAGTCATTATCAATTCAGGGTTCTTCCATTCGGCCTCACTTCAGCCCCGAGTGTTCACCAAAGTCATGGCGGTGGTTGCTGCCCACCTGAGACTTCAGGGCATTCAGGTCTTCCCGTACCTAGACGACTGGCTCCTTACCGCGACCAACAGGCATCAGCTCTCGGTAGCGAGAGATTATGCACTGACTCTAGCCCACAGCCTAGGCATTTCAGTAAATCTGCAGAAGTCCTGCCTGTGCCCCACTCAAGCCCTGGAATTCATAGGGGCCAGGTTGGATACTCGAATCTCTCGAGCTACCCTAACATCAGTCAGACTAAACAGCTTGTCTTATCAGGTATTAGCCCTTCTCCGGAATCCTTCTCCTCCAGTGGAGTTAGTCCTGAGGGCACTAGGGTCTATGGCAGCCGCGATCGGTCTTTCCCTCCATGCCCGCCTGCGAATGCGAATATTGCAATGGACCCTTCAAGTCCAATAGTCCCTCTTGCTCCACCCACTGAACACACCCATACCACTGAGCAGAGTTTGCAGGGACTCCCTTCTTTGGTGGTTGCATGCACGGGAACTCAGAGAAGGGAGGCCTTTTGTGATCTCCCTGGTCGAAGCCACATTGACCATGGACGCTTCTCGCCTGGGGTTGGGGGGGCATTGTTCAGGCAGATCCGTTCAAGGCACGTGGACTCCCCTGGAGACCGCATTGCATATCAATGTCCTAGAGATGAGGGCGGTGCTTTTGGCGTTGCAAGCTCTCCACGACCTTCTTCCCCTGGGGACTATTGCGATCCAAACAGACAACACGTCTGGTACATAAACAAACAGGGAGGAACCAGATCCTACCCCCTGTGTCGAGAGGCCATGAGAGTTTGGGATTGGGCGATCTCCACCAACCGTTTTCTGGTAGCAACGCACATCCCGGGACGATCCAACATATTAGCGGACAAGCTAAGTCGGGTGCTCCTCACTCCGTACGAGTGGTCTCTGAATCCATCTGTTGCGAAACAGATCTTCCACAAATGGGGTCAGCCTTGCTGCGATCTTTTTGCTTCTCCTTTAAACACAAAATGCAGCGAGTACTTCGCAATAATTCCCCCCAGAGGGGAAACCCCCAGAGACGCTCTGATCCATGCTTGGCCTTCCAGGCTCCTTTATGCTTATCCTCCCCTTCCTCTCATGATGAAGTTCATTCAGAAAGCCTGTCGGTTGGGGAGCAGAGTTATCCTCATAGCCCCATTCTGGCCTCAGCAGATCTGGTTCCCCTTCCTGCGGTCTCGCAGTGTGGCTCCTCCGTGGATTCTAGATCCCAGTCCAGAACTGATTTCTCATCCCGCGGATTGCCCAACTTGGTCAACCTCAAGCTTGCGGCTTGGCTGATCCAGTTCCATTAATGGCTAGGACTCCCGGTATCTCATCTCCCGTTAAGGCCATTCTGGTTGCGGCTCATAACCCATCTACCAGAAAACTTTACAACAGTAAGTGGAAACGCTTTTCCATTTGGGCCGAAGATAAGGGTTTGGACCCATTTACTGTCCCTATCCCGACCATTCTAGACTTCCTCTCATTAATCTTTCAACAGGGAGCAAGCGCTTCCACGGTTAAGGTACAATTGGCGGCCATCTCCCATTTTCATGTGGGTGATGGCATAGGTTCCTTAGCATCTACAAAGTTGTGCAAAACCTTCTTACGAGGCATCTTCCTTTTAAATCCACCGATAAAGTCTGTGGTTCCCCCATGGGACCTCACTCTAGTCTTGCAAGCCTTAACGAGTCCACCTTTCGAACCTGCGGCTTCAATTCCGTTGAAGTTCTTGTCATGGAAAACAGCCTTCTTAGTGGCTATTACTTCGGCCAAAAGGGTTTCAGAATTACAAGCCTTGTGTATGAAGCCTCCTTACCTTATCTTTCACAAAGATAGAGTGTCCCTCAGGACTAACCCGTCTTTCTTGCCTAAGGTTGCTTCAGAAGCAAATATAAATCAATCAATAAATCTACCAGTGTTTTTTCCCACATTTCAGAACAAGGGAGAATACACATTACACAAATTGGATGTACACAGACAGCTGCGTTTCTACTTGCATAGGACTAGAGAGTTTCGCAAGTCGGACCAGTTATTTCTCTCGTATGCAAAATCAGCCATGGGTAAAGCCATTTCCAAAGTCACTGTGGCAAATTGGATTCGTCAGTGTATTATTCAGGGGTATATATCGTCTGGCAAACCAGCCCCTGTTAATATCCATGCTCATTCTACAAGATCTGTAGCCACTTCAACAGCCTTCTGGTCTAGGGTTCCAGTAGACGACATATGTTCAGCAGCTACTTGGTCCTCTTCTCATACGTTCATTTCTCATTATAAATTAGATGTGATTTCGAGAAGTAGGGCTTCTTTTGGCTCCGCGGTGCTTCGGAATATCCTTCCGTAAGGACCACCCAGGTTCTTATAAGTAGCTGGGGACTCTGTCCCACAGGTTGCAGAGCAAATGAAGTAACTACTTCAGATAAAGAAGTTATGTACTCACCATAACGTTCCATCTGAGTAGGTACTTCATTTGTCTGCAACCGACCCCCCCTGCCATCCCCCGAACCTTTCGGTATTTTCTGATCACCTTTGCAGTTGAAATTTCATGTTTACAGGTTGGTAAGGCAAAATAACCAATCTGAGGTAATGTGGTTGGTAGCAGGGGATTATGGGTAGGGGGAGGAGCTAGGAGCTCGGATCTTGGAGCTTGGTAAGCTGCCGGCTCGGATCCGAAGTCTGATCCGATACCCACAGGTTGCAGACGAATTAAGTACCTACTCAGATGGAACGTTATGGTGAGTACATAACTTCTTTTTAATCAACATAAAGAAGGCAGCCTGAAAGATATTTGAAGAGAAGTACAGGCAAAGGCATCCAAACGTGGAAAATTTCACAATAAAAAATATCACAAAGGCGGAATGTAGAAAAGATTAGTAAAGTAGAAGTTAATAAATAGAAGTTGAAGTTATGGAGTGCCTGCGAAGTGAAGGATTCGATGTAGATGGTCTCACATAGGTTACATCATAGCATGATGGAACGAGTTCCCAAGTAAGGAGAAACAGGAAGATCATGAGATATCTGAAGAAAAAATATGGACATGGGAAAGAAAAAGAGATTTAATATGGTGTAATATCTATGCAAAGGAGAAAGCACAACTAATGGTATTGAAGTGGCTGAAAAACACTAGAAACATGAGCCACAAAGCATCATAGAAATGATGAAGTCTACATCACATGTGATCATCCATTACCAACAGTTCAAAAGATAGATGTTAGAAAAATGGATATAGTGGTCCACGAAAAGAAGACCAAAGTAGCACTGATCATTGAAATCGCCACACCCAGTGACTACAGTGTTTTGCGTACAGAGAGACACAAAGTCATAAAATACCAGGATTTGCAGGCAGAAACAAGAGCAATGTGGAAAAAAAGATATCTAGACAGTTCCAATAGTAGTAGGAACAATGGGTCTTATAAAAAAGAATCTACAGTCATATTTAGATAAGTTACCAATACATGTAACCCTGTAGGAATTGCAGAAGGAGTCATTACTGGGCACATTGCAGGTGCTGCGAAGAGCACTTCCGGCTGACATCAAAGACTGAAACAATACTAATTTCATGAACTTTAATCATACTTTGACTTCAGAATGGGGTCTGTAGATCAATGTATGTATGTATACCTTTAAGAAGCTATCCAAGGGCTTGCACTAGAGCATAAATACTGAGCAGGTGCGAGCCTGACTGCCATTTTGTAGTTAGCTGTTGAGATGTGAACATGTATGTATGTAAGCTCTGTTTGTTAGTTACTTTGTTCGTATTTAAAGATGCTGCTATCCATCCTGATGTGTTTGTATATATTAATCTGAACGAAACCTCTAGCCTTCTTATTATTTGTAATAGAGAAGAACGAGCAACATGTTGTCAGAAGCAGCATGTCTAAAGGACATGAAGGTAGAACCAGCATTTCTAAAAGGGCCTGAAGGTAGAACCGGCATACCAAAGGGGCATGAAACTAGAAAAGGCTTGGTGAAAATGGTATAAGGCACTTCACTTATCCAGATGTTGGTGGAATATATAGCAGTGGACCATCCCAGAAATGTGCATACTTCGTAAAACAGGTCAGAAATGAATTTCATGTATAAAATCATGATCAGCACTATTTCTTTTTCACATAATATGAAACAAGATATACAGAATGCTCTAAGTAACATTCGCATAAACAAATATGCATGATATTGATAAAATATTCGAATTACTGCAAAAAATGTTTAAAATAAAGTCCGATTGCATAAAATGAATAAAATAAGGGAAAACAACCGCATTTTTTGCAAAGCATATATATTTTCATATTAAGCAAAGATATCCGAATTATCAGAAGTGTATACAGTGTTCACGTTTGTGTAGTGTTACAGTAAAGATATTTCGCAAAGTACAGCCATTGCAGAGCATATTTCACAAAGTAAAGTATTTTGAAGAGTTTATTCTGCATTTGAATGTTGTTACAAGCTCCCAGAACATATTTTCAGTGTGTTTGTGTATACTTTGTGGGCATGGCAGACGGATTTCGAAAGCCCAGTGCACTTTTGTTTGACAGTAATACTACTGAGAACTGGAGAGTGTTTGAGCAAGAGTATGACATTTTCATACAGGCTGCATTTTCTGGTAAAGATGATCATACAAAGGCATTTATTCTGCTTAATTTAGCTGGGTCAGAAGCTATAGAAAGGGAGCACTCATTTGTGTATGCACCTGCTGTTTATGCTGGAGAGGGAGAAAACTGTCATATTCTTGTACAGGCTGAGTCAAGGGTCGACCCAAAGTGCTTAAACCCTAAATTTAGAGAAATGTGTAACTCCCAGCCAACTGTTACAGTGGAAAGGCACTTATTTTATAAATGGGATCAAAAGCCTGGTGAAACTTTTGCAGCGTATGTAACTGACCTGAGAAATAAAGCTACAATGTGCAGATTTGCAGACTTAAGGGATGAGTTGATAAAGAACAGAGTTGTGTGTGGCACTACATATGATGCTGAGAGAAAGATTTTGCTTCAGAACAGTGATTTAACTTTGAATAAGGCCATTGAGATTTGTCAGATATACGAGCTCACAGAAAAGCACACAAATATGCTTACAACTGAGAGCAGCTCTAGAAGGCACAGTGATAAAATTTGTGTTGATAATATGCAGCACGTGGTTAAAAGAAACAGGCCCAAGTACATGGCAGCCCCTGCCATACCTACTGGTAAATGCCAGAACTTTCTAGCAAATTCCAGACTTTACACAGTCTCAGTGAAGCACAAGAGTGAGTCAGCACACTGAAAGCATGGGCTCCCACCCACTTTCATTGCCAACTGTCGTGGAAGTCATGAATCTAAAAGGGATACCATATTCAGAAGGGTAGTGTGTTCAATGCTAGCAAAACACATTAAAGAAACAAATGATCAACGCACCTTTACATTTATGGTATTAGGTAAATGTTATGAGAACTTGAGGGGTGGTGACACCAGAGTTCAAACTGAGAACCTGGAGGCTAAATGGATTGTGAGATTAAGAGCTAACACAGGACATGGTCTTAATGACCATGTACCATTGAGACCCATCCTGAAGAACAGACCATTACGTAGGTAGAATCTGTTACATTTATGTGGTTTATATGTATTTGTAATATGCATTTTTTGTAATATTGCTTTTATGAAATGTGGTTTTTGTAATGAAGTTTTTATATATTTTACCATGCATTTTACTGTGGGCTGAATACAATTGTTCTTTGTGCCTTTAAGAGTTTTCTCTTTTTAATCATGTGACTAGCTAATGCTTAGTATAAGAATGGGTGTGTTGACTGCTGCTTTTTAATACATCTGAAGAAGCCTTGTGGTGAAAGCGCTTGTGTGTCTTGCAATAAATCAGCTGAAGAAACTGGAGCCTTGCCTCTGCCTGCTTTTATTCTTTGGATGTGTTTTTGCAGAGGTACCTGGTTACTGTTGGAATTATATTTTGCTTTGCTTACTTTAAAAGGGAAAAATGTTTAGCTTTGGTCAACAATGCCACAAATGTAATCACTTCAAAAAGATTTTGTAACTCAAAAGATGCCCCTCTTTCATTAAAAGGGAACACTTTAAGAAATGAGTCGATCAATTAGAAAGCTATGGAGTAGGCTTGCATGATGCTCTTTATGTTGTGATGATATGTCGGTGCTTCATAAAACAGTTAATACAGTTGTTTTAAGGGCAAAGAATGAACTATTTTGTACTGTTCAGATAAATGACAAACCCACAGAGCTCAAAGTTGATACAGGTTCTAAGTGCAATGTTATGTCTGCAGAAACATTTGCTAAAGTGTGTAAAGGTGCAAGGTGTGCGAAACTTGTTGCTTATGCAGGTGAAGAAATTCAAACCAAAGGCTCAGTAGTGCTTTCATGTTACTTCCCGCAGAGTAGAAGAAGCTACGACTTGTTTTTTTTATGTGGTCAAGCGGCATGTTCAGTCATTATTAGGGCTCAAGGACTCTTTGAAAACGTGTCTACTTTCATTTAATAAGGAAGTCCACCATGTTAGCTTGAAAGATCACTACTTTAATTTTGCTCAGAACATTTTGTCTACATATGTTGATCTTTTCCAAGACAAAATAGGCAAACTTCAGGTTGTGTACTCCATGACGTTAGACCCAGAAGTCCGTCCAGTTATCAGGCTAGTACGTAAAGTTCCAGTAGCCATGCAGGACAGAGTCAAAGCTGAGTTAGACAAAATGGTGCTACAAGGTGTAATTTGTCCAGTGGAAACTCCAACTGAATAGGTATCTTCCATGGTGGTAGCTCACAAGAAAAGCTCAGATGACATCAGAATATGTATTGATCCACAAGATTTGAACAAACCACTAAAAAGACCTCATCATCCAATGTGCACAGTTGAAGACGTTGCAGCCTTGATGCCAAATGCCACTATTTTTTCTGTCTTAGATGCAAAGAGTTCATTTTGACAAATTCAGCTTGACAAAAAATCCTCATTGCTCACTACATGCAGCACTCCATTTGTCAGGTACTGATTTTTGAGAAAGCCATTTGGGATAAATTCTGTAAGTGAAGTCTTTCAGCATGCAGTAGAGCAAATTTTTTCTGGGTGTCCTTGTGCTATCATAGTAGACGACATACTGGTGGGACGTCGTGATGAAGCTGAATATGACAGAAACCTCAGGAAAGTTCTAGAAAGGGCACATCAAGTGAATCTAAAGCTCAGTGCACAGAAATGTAAATTCAGGCTACAAGAATTTCCATTTTTTGGTCATTTATTCACAAGTACAGGCCTACGACCAGATCCTTCAAAACAAACTGCCATTCTTGAGATGCCAGCTCCAGACAATGCTCAAGCCCTGCAACATTTTCTTGGCAAGGTCAACTGTCTAGGCAAGGTCATTCCAGACTTGAGCCGACTTTCAGCTTCAGTCAGAGAGCTGACAGTTAAAGACATGTCCTAGTCTTCGTCAGAGCAACACCAGAGAGCGTTTGATGTCCTGAAACGGAGAATTGTCAGTCTGCCGATGCTCAGATACTTTGATGTTCACAAACCAGTTACTCTTTCCTGTGATGCTTCGAATTTTGGTCTTGGTGCAGTTATTATACAAGAGGATTAACCTGTTGCCTATGCATCAAGAACTCTTACTCAAACTGAACAGCAGTATGCACAGATTGAGAAAGAGCTTTTGGCAATTGTGTTTGCATGTTCGAATTTCCATGATTATGTTTATAGTAGACCTATCCAGTTTGAAACAGATCACCAGCCACTAGTCACAATCCTGAGTAAGCTAATGCATTCAGCTCTAGCCAGACTGCACTGTATGATGCTGAGATTGCAAACATCTTTATCTTACTGATACATTATCCAGATCACCAGAAATACCACTGAACAGGATGACAATCAAGGTTCTCAATTGCTTGATGATTTTAAAGTTATGGAAGTGAGAAATTGTTCTTCCACATGTCTTGAGAGAACATACAGCCACAGATCCAATTTTGCAAAGGCTCAACCAATTTATCAATTGTCTATGGCTGTCAAAGCAATCTAGTTTACCTAGAGTACTGCAATCATACTTTCCATACAGAGATGAGATTTTGTCTGACAAAGGTATCATAATGAAAGGTCCAAAAGTAATTGTTTCAAAGTCCTTGCAACCTCAGTTCATTACTGTCTTGCATCATGGTCACCCAGGAACAGAATCTACCAAAAGGAGGGTGAGAGAGAGTATTTTGACGGTCTGTGTCACAAGACATTGTGAGAGCAGTTTCTTCTTGTTCATTATGTAATAGTACAAAGCCTCATTAATAGAAAGAACCACTTCAGCTTGATCAGATTCCGGAACTACCTTGGTCGACAGTAGCCACTGATATCTTCGAGTGGAATGACATTATTTGGTGTTAGTAGACTCTTACTCCAATTGGTTCAAGATTGACTTACTTCCTAACCTAGCATCTAGTACTGTCATTAATAAGATAAAACATAATTTTGCTGTACATGGTAGTCCACACAAAGTTATTTCTGACAACGACACGCAGTTTACAAGCCAACAGTTCAAAAGATTTCAAAAGAGTGAGACTTTACTCATGTCATGAGTAGTCTAGAGTACCCGCAGTCAAATGGTTTGTCAGAACATGCAGTTGAAAGTGCAGAACAGTTACCTGAGAAGTCAAAACGAGATGATAGTGATGATTTCTTGAATCTCAGAAATATACCTTGTGCTAAACATCTTGGTTTACCTGCTCAGGGACTTTTTTTGAGACAAACCAGAAGCACTTTACCACTCAGTTTTCCATTGTTGGTTCCATGTGTCAAGAACAACAGATAAGTGAGAAACAATCTGTTGAGGAATCACCATCCCAGAAGTCCTACTATGATAAAACCAGTAAACCGCTCAATACACTACGAGAAGGAGAAGTGGTAAGGATGCAAACATCCAGAGGTCATGACCGGATTGGTGTCATGAAGAATATTGGTCCAGAGCCAAGATCGTACATTATAGAATCAGAAGGAGCAACTTTTAGGTGGAATTGGAAGCATTTGAGTCCGAGCCTAAACCACAGCAGATAGCCTGTGAGAGAGATTGTTTATCTCAGAGTGAGTTGTCCAGTGTTTCGATTCCAGAAGAAGTTCCAGAGAACATTTCAATTCCTATAATGAATCCAGAAGTTCCTGATAAGAGTTGTGCACCACAGATTGCACTACTTGCTAAATTTGGTCCCAACTGTTACATTACGAGATATGGTAGAATCTCCAAATCCTGTAACAGATATCAAGCAACTTGGACATGGACATTGTGTTTTGTTTCTGACGTACATAGTAATGCATGCCTAGCTCTGATATTCTTTTGCATGCAGGGCAATCGTTTTACGAGAGAGGATGTAGATCGATGTGTGTGTATATACCTTTAGAAAACTATCCAAGGGCTTGCAGTAGAGTATCAATAGTGAGCACGTGCGAGCCTAACTGACATTTTGTAGTTAGCTGTTGAGATGTGAACATGTATGTATGTAAGCTCTGTTTGTTAGTTTGTTTGTATTTAAATATGCTGCAATCCATCCTGATGTGTTTGTAGATATTAAAGCCTCTGAACGAAACCCCATGCCTTCTTATTATTTATAATAGAGACGAACGTGCGACAGGGTCCATTCCCATCATGGAATTAGGAACCCAAATGATTTGGAGAAATTAAAAAAAAAGATTCTATAGGAATGAGAAGTGTACTAATTGGTTCTCTGACAGAGTAGCTGATACATGGAAAAGACTATCGAATTACATTAAAGCAAGTACTAGTTTGGATATTTTTAAGAGCAGCCTGCACACATATTATGGGAACAAGTGAAGTGATGATGTCAGTCTTGCCTTTATTCTCACTTATGGGTCAGATCCATCTCGGCCTTTTAGAAAAGCTTGAGCCCTTCAGCAAAGCTCGTGGGCATGCTATCTTACCCATAATGCAGTTCCCCAAGTCTCCCAGATCTCGTTTGCTGCTCAGAGAAAAATGTAGTTCTCTCAGGAAGCTCAGGGCTAAGTGACATTTTGTTTATTTTTCTTTTTTCTCTTAGAATTTGTCTCTAGTTTATAGTTTTTTTTAATTCCTTACCCTGTCGACATCCGTTTTAGATAGAGGACATTTTTTCGAGTGTGCATGTTGTTCCCCTTTTAGTCATTCCCCTTCCTACATCCATTAAGTTAGAGGACGTTTTTGTAGTTAGAGTGTCTTTCTCCTCTTCTGTCCCCTTCAATGTCCATTTAAGTTAGAGGACATTCCTTTCTTAAAAAAAAAAAAATATATATATATATATATATATATATAAAATGATTATATATCTAATATAATATATATATATATATATATATATATATATATATATATATATATATAAATAATATCTGTGTGTCTAAATATATACATATATATATATATATATATATATATATAATATCTGTGTGTGTATATATATATATATATATATATATACACATACACACACACATATATTTATATAATACTTCTATCCCTTAACTGCTTTCATGTCCATTTAACTTAGAGGATGTTCTTTTGTATGAGTGTGCTGCTTTGCTATTTAATTTTTTGCTGTAGCTTAAATTTCTTTACCTTTTCAGAGTTATGTCTCAAAAACCAGAAAGTAAACCCTTAGGGTTTAAGAAGTGTGAAAGATGTGGAAAGAAGATGCCCCTAAGCGATAACCTGTGTGCATATTGCTTGGGGCCTTTACACCTTCAAGAGTCATGCTCCATACGCCATGGATTCAACTAAAGGGTTCGTATGGAGTGTAAGAATAAGCTGATTTTAAAAAGATTACTTAAAACTCCTTTTTCTGAGGTGATTTCTCCAGAGTCTACTATTTCTTCTAAGTCTTCTAAATCGGACAAGTCACAAAAAAGGCATTCTTTGACTCTGAAGTCTTCTTCAGAGTTGAAAGATGAACTTCGTACTGTCTGATCCTACAGATTCCTCGGAGCAACCAGTAGTTATTGGATCTGAGAGGTCTTCAGAGCAGCATGAGTCTTTGGTTCCTGTAGAATTTAGATATCAGAGCCATTCTCCGTCATTGGAGCAGATTTCTTCTTGGCTCCCATGTCCTTTCCTAACAAAGTCTAGATCTCCTACTTCATCTACCCGATCTACCAGGAGCTTGTCTAACGATGATCTGGATAGGGTAGTGCATAGGCTTTTGAAGACACCAGCCTTGGCCAAATTGTTATTGGATCCAAACGAAAAGGCATCGGATCTGGCAATTTCCTCCCCATCGGCACCTACATCCCCTCCGATCCAACCCCTGGTTTCTGAGCTGGAAGACTTGGATGTCCAGCTTGTGTCTGTCTCAGATCCAAAACCCACTGATTACTCTGATCTGACGTCTGCGGTGAGTGCTTCTACCCAGTCAGAGCAGGAGATCTTACCAGCCAGGCTCAGAGAGCAGACTGAGATCTCACCAGATCTGCCTCTGCCTCACGGGGCTTCTGCACGGATGTGTTTAGATCCTACCTGTGCCTCAGAGCTTTTATCTTCTGCTCTGGAGATTCCCTCGGCTCCTGCAACTTTTGTGTCAGATCCAGGGAGTTCTTTGGATCAGGGATGGAGTGTCTTCGAGGTTATGAGGAGGGTTATGACTGCACCCCAGTCTGAGACACATTCTATCCCAGATCTTCCTCCCCATTCTGAGCCGGTGACTTCATTTTCATATACCTCTTCCACAGGGCCGTAGAGACCCTAGGCCTCAGGACATCCAGCAGGTGACCCCCCTCTCCTCCAAAACTTCCGCAGATTACCCCACTGAGGAAGTCTATCGAAAGAGGACTTGCAAGAGGAAGCATCTTGACTCCCCAGAGGAGTCAATGACATCAGATACGAACCTCAGTGATGCAGAAGGCTCCCCACAATCACCTCCTGATGATGTCTCCTTCAGAGACATTCTGGAAAGATTAAAGCAGACAGGTGTCTGGCAGTACACATCCCCTTCAGCTGAGGAGTCGGTATACCTGAAGGCTTTTGGGTCTTGCCCTTCCACCTCTTGGGTGACGCTCCTTTCCGATGAGCTTACTGATTTAATCTCTCAGAAGGCTTGGGAGACCCCAGATTCCATAGAACTTGCTCCTAGGAGGCCAGATAAATATATTACTGCCCCTAAAGATAAGCCTTTCCTTAACAAAGGTGTAGCAGTTGATGCTATGGTTGTCGTGGCGGCTACTAAAAAGGAACTGTCTGAGACCTATTCCTATCCCCCAAATAAAAATCACATTTTTTCCTCAGCAACCTTTGCCTTATGGTCACTAAATTACTTGACTCATTTCACTAGATTACAGAAGGACCTGTTGTCCCTGACGCGATGGAAGACAAGGTAATCGCTCAGCTCACCACCCTTAACTCAGTTGTAAACTCCTCTGTGAGACTCATTTCCTATGCAGAAGATGGAACGAGTAGGGCAGCAGGTTCAGACATGTCTCTTAGAAGGCAGGCCTGAATAAGCCTTTGCCACTTTGCGGAGCCCTTCAAGTCTTCCTTCGTTAACACCCCCTTTGATGGCTCTTCTCTCTTTGGGCCCAAACTAAAACAGACGCTCACCAGGTGTGAACAGGAAGGCAAGACCTTGTCTGCCATTGGAGTACTTTTCTCCACACCCAGCAGACCCTTTCCTGAAGGTCAGAGAGGTACTGGGAAGATGTGGTTCAAAAAATTTCAAAGGGCTTACCAGATCACACAGGGTGAAAGTTCCCCCAGAGGCAGAGGGGAACAATAATGGAAGGCACCACCCTCACAGCAAGGGAGGCCTACAGAATTAGGGCTACAGAGAATCTTTCTTTGTTAAGTCCTTTCAGAGCTCCTGAAGGGGTGCACGATTGTCCACCTCTGGAGACAGTCAGGGAAAATTGTCTGTGCACCTTCATACCTGGCTAAAAATAACAAATGACAAATGGGTGCAGAACATAATATCCAGAGGTTATGTCATTCACTTCTCTCTTCCCACTTCCATAAATAAAAGAGTTCCAGATGTTCCACCCAGTCAAAAGGAACAAGCGGCCTTAGAAATTCAGAAGTTGCTAACAGAAAAAGTCGTCCAAGATGTCCCCGCAGACAAGAGAGGATTAAGAACTTACTCAAGATTCTTTTTAGTAGCAAAGAAAACAGGGGACTGGAGACCCATTTTGGATCGCAGCATTCTGAACAAATCTGTCAAAAAGAGCAAGTTTCAGAACATGACACTGCAGTCAGTATTCCCTTTTTTTGGAAGAAGACAATTGGATGTGCTCTGTAGGCCTTCAGGACGCATACTACCATATACTGATGGAGAGGCGGTCCAGGAGGCAATTGAGCTTCCAGATAGGAGCCAGTCACTTCCAATTTCGAGCTCTACCCTTTGGTTTCACTACAGCCCCCAGAGTGTTTACCAAATGCATGTCGGTAGTTGCAGCTCACCTGAGCCACCAAGGAGTCCGAGTGTTTCCATACTTGACCGATTGGCTCATAACCACTCCAACCAGGCATTTTCTGCTACAGGCCCAGGATTACACCCTAAAACTTTGCTCCTCCTTAGGAATTACTATAAATTACAAGAAATCTGCTCTAGAGCCATGTCAGAATTTGGTCTTCATAGGAGCAGAATTAGACACAATAAAAATGATAGCAAAACTTCCACAAGACAGAGTGGATGACCTTCAACATTATCTATGGTTATTGATAAGAAAGAAACAAGCCATGGCCATTGATAAGAAAGAAACAAGCCTCAACCAAACTAGTTCTTTAAGTACTAGGCAAGATGGCCACCTTAATTGTCCTCATTCCCTTGGCTCATCTCATGAGAATTCTTCAGTGGTTACTTGCGGCACAGTGGTCAGTTCTAGAACCTCCAGTGACACACAAGATATTAATAACAGATTCATGCAAAGGGGATCTTCAGTCATGATTTCATTGGGTGGGGGGTGGGGCATTATCTGGGAAGATGGTTCAAGGTACCTGGCATCAGCACTAGGCCCATTTGCACATAAACATCCTGGAGATACGGGTGGTGCTCTTAACGTTGCAAGCCTTTCAGGATGCCCTTCCTCTGGGAAAAATAGCAGTTCGATCAGAAAATATGTCTGCTGTCTGGTACTTAAACAAGCAAGGGGGAACCAAATCTTACCCCCTATGTTGAGAAGCCCTGAGGATGTGGCAATGGGCTAAATCTTCCAATCGCTTTCAGATAGCAAAGCAAATTCCGGGGAGATCCAATATGATAGCAGGCAAATTGAGCAGAGCCATACTATGGCCTCACAAGTGGTCCCTCAATCAAAAAGTTTCTTAGCCTTGCTGCAACCTTTTTCTTTGCCCACCAACACCAAATGCAACAACTACTGTGCTCTAAACTATGCGCTTGTTCACGATTGGCCACAAAGACTTCTTTATGTCTTTCCACTGATTCCTCTAATTCCCAAATTTCTACAGAAAGCAAGTTTGTTGAAGATGACAGTAATCCTAATTGCCCCTTATTGCCCTCAACAAATCTGGTTCCCCTTCTTACAGCCTCATGTTCAGGATGAACCACAGATTCTGGATCCAGCTCCAGATCTTCTGACTCACCCATCAAGAATGGTTCACCCCAGTCTAAACAATCTCAGACTGACAGCTTGGCTACTCCAATTCCCCTGATAACCAGGTTTCCTTCTCCTTCTTCTCCTGTCAGACACATCTTGGTATCTTCTCATAAGTCATCTACAAGAAAACTGTACAAAGAGGAATGGAAGAGGTTTGTTTTATGGGCAAATTCTAATCAAACTGACTGCACCTGAATATTTTATAGTAGACTTTTTGGCTAAACTCTTTAATGAAGGTGCTGCTGGAGCAGCTACTATTAGAGTTCAATTGGCAGCAATTATAGATTTTCATATAGTAGAAAATGGCCATGGAATCATATCAAACAGGCTTTGTAAGGCCTTCTTGAAAAGAACTACACTTCTGAGACCTCCATACAAAGACCCATCTCCACCTTGGGATCTGAATTTTGTTTTGTCATATATCATCTATCTTCCATTTGAAGCTTCTGCTACTTGTGATTTAAAATATATTTCTTGGAAGATGCTCTTCCTACTGGCTATTACCTCAGCAAAGAGAGTTTCAGAATTACAAGCTTTATCAGTCAAGCCATAATATCTGATATTTCATAACGATAGAGTTTCTTTACACACCAACCCATCTTTTCTGCCCAAAATTATATCTGAAAGTAACCTCAATAAGTCTGTTGAGATACCAGTATTCTTCCCAAATTTTCAGAATAACTGAGAATACTCATTGGATTTACTGGATGTTCATAGACAGTTACGTTTCTACTTGCATAGAATTGCAGAATTCAGATAACCAGACCAGCTACTTATGTCTTACTCTACCACTAGGAAAGGCCTATCAGTAACTAGGGTTACCTTATCCAAATGGCTTTCTGAATGCATTTCCTTTATTTAGACTTCTAAAAACAAAACTCTCTCAGAACTTTTCAAGGCTAATTCCACCATCTGCAGCTTTCCAAGGTAGGCTATCTCTGGACAATATCTATGCTGCAGCTACATGGGCTAGCCCTCATACCTTTTTTATACAAGGTAGATTTCGGCTCCAGGACTAGGGCATCCTTTGGTTCTGTGGTTCCGAGGAATATTCTTCTGTGAACCACTCAAGAATCAGGTAGCTTGGGATGCAGTCCCACACGTGAGAATAAAGGCGAGATTGACAGCATTACATAAATAAGTTATGTACTTACCATAACATTCCATGTGTGTTGTCCATCTCTGCCTTTATTCTCACAACCCACATACCATACCCCCTGCCTATACTCCTGGGAGACCAGGTAGAACATTTTTGCTATAATGGGACTTAATAGTCTCAGAAAATGCTGTCTTGTTAAGCTATGATTACCTTGGTTTGTAATATTTTTTAATAATGGGTAAATAAGGTCCGAGGGACTTGGGGAACTGCATTATGGGTTTGTAGCATGCTCACAGGCTTTGCTGAAGGCCTCAAGATTTTGTAAAAGACTGAGACAGATTCAACGGATCGGATCCGACCCATATGTGAGAATAAAGATGGAGATGTACAACACACATGGAATGTTATGATAAGTACATAACTTCTTTTTTTAATATATTGAGAAGATAGAAGGGCGCATTAATGCCTGTGCTTGAAGTATCTGTATGTATGTACATAACACCATTCATCACCTTTCTTATATCTCCCTTTAAAGCATTAAATCACTTAACCTACTGATTTCCTTTTATTACCTCACTTTCTTGTACTACTTAAACTACTATACCTACACTTAAACTACTATACCTACTTCTAATTAGTACAAGCAAATGTCTGTTCCATCACTACTAAAACTTACTTATCTCCTTTAATACCTCATTCTGTTTTATTTCTTAAACTAGTCCTACCTATCTTATATAATTCTCTTCTATCTGTAAAGCCTCAGAACAAGGCTTTTACATTTAATGTTTGTGAATATCAATACAAATTTTATTATACTGACTTATGCTATTTACTCACTGAAACTGCATTATAACATTTGTTTTAGTAAATATTGATTGCATTAAATATGATACCTTGGAGCTTTTCTCCACATGACCTCCACTGAAAAGGGGCACCTGTGCCCAGATAGACTTTCACAGTCAACAAATGTCAATCAATAAATAAATAAATAAGTGAAAGGATTTCAGAATCCTTATTTGCTCTATGTCAGCAGTTCATAGCTGAATTTACATCCACCCCATGTAGGAGGCTGTCTTCTGTACTGTCTTGAAGCTGTTGTTTTTCTCGAAAAGGGGAATGACTTTCTTCATTGTGAACTTTTACATTGAAATATTCACAGAAGTATCCACATTAAACAGTGTATATATAGTACTTTTCTGTCCAGTGAATTGTGTGCTACATGAGAAAGTTGTTAACTTGAAAGTTATAGTTTAGCTGTATAAAGTGTAAAAAAACAAGTTTATGAATAAATTAATTTATGCATTTGCGCTACTGAGCTTATTTTTAATAAACAGTTAATAGTAATGAAACATAGTAAGTAATTTCCACTTAATTTTGATAGCTGATTTTTTAAAAAAAAAATAACTGGCTAAAGTAATTACTTTAACTTTTTTTTTTTTTCATTTTTATAGGCTGCCGAAACTTTTGAGAATGGAGAAATGGGAGCAGAGGTGGTGTCTCCCACAATTCCTTGGGCAGCATTCCCCGGAGGTGCGTGTTTTTGTCTGAGTCTTTACTTTTCACTAGATAGGTTATATTTTTGTAAACATCATGTACTGGTGCTCTTCCAACAACTTTAATTATGTGTATCATTTTGCAGAATGGTCATCAATTAATTTTGATAATATGTGTCACGTTATTTTTTTTTTAAGTTAGATACTTTGTGTTCTTATAGAGCTTCATTAATGGAATAACTTTCTTGGGTGGCATATGCTATGGAACCTTGCTGGCTAGGCTTACATAGGCCCTTGGGCCGATAGCCTAGTACCTACCTATGAACCTACGAGTACATTCTCTATACTGCACTACAGACTGCTGTAGGAGCCATGTTGAAACCACTGTACACATACTGCTGTAAATAATGTCAGAAATGTTGTTTAAAAAAAACATACTGTATCCAGTTTACAAAACATAAATGAGTGTGCTGCATTGTTCATAGGCATTTACATAGACAAGTAGTCCATTGAGAAGCTCATCTATATCATCCAGTATTAGTCACAGATTAATTGCTTCGCTCATTTAGTATATTTGCCCCCACATATCTCATATGAAGCTTTGTAATCACCCATCCAGACCAGTTTTAAGTGTTGCTAGGGAAGTACAATACTTGATATGTAAGGGGACCCTGTTCCAGAAGAGGGAGATGGGTTTGGTACCTTCTGAACCAGCTGGTTCTACTTAGGTGAAGGAGTTCAAAGAGTACTGGATGATTCATAGCATGGCAAGCTAAACAGCAATCATCTCTTAGCAGCCGACATGAGCTAGAGGAGAGGGGATAAATCTTTTAGTGTACCATAGTAGCTAAAAGTGCTAAGACCGAAGAGCTTTTCAGTGAGAAAATGTTAATTTTTCTTGCGCAGTTCTAGGTGTTTAGTGAGTTACATGCGTGAGGAGGAATTACAGACAGTGATGGGCCTAATGAGAGAGGAATAAAATAAGACTTGTATCTTCTTTACTCCTCAAAGAGATATCCTAATGATAAGTTGTGCAAGATTGAATGTGTTTTCTAACCATGTCAGAGATGTGGTGGTCAAAGAAGAGTTTTTTCATTAACATAGATAAACGAGTTTCTGATGACTAGATCAAATAAAGGTTAAATGCTGGCTATGTGGTATGTCAGGTTGATGCTCTAGTTACCAAGGAAACTATGCACCATTTCTTAGAACTGAATGTAATTCTTTAACACACCAAGCACAGTTTGCAGTCAACAACTAATTTGGTAAGCCATAGTCCCTTGATGTCAGCTTTCATGTCAGAGGTTATGCCAGAGATGATAAGAGAGGACAAGAGAGTTCCCTGGTATGGCACCTATATCCCCAGTAGACAGGAGAAGCATGTGAATGCTTTATTTGTGTCATATCATAAGCTTATAATTCCTTGACATGTCTGCAATGTTTTTTTTTTAATTTGAGGTAAACATGGCTAAGATTAAAATGGTTATTGGGCTGATAGCCTAGTACCCATCTATGAACCAATGAGATGGCTCAGGGCAAAGGTGTGTGGTACACCTGTAGTGATGTTTTCTGTGTAGACCATATACCATATCAGTATGGATTCTGTCAGGTAGCCAGTTAGCTATCCTGAAAGCTATTCATGGATTAGTGTTTAGCTGAGAGAGTTTGTCAGCAAACCTAGCATGAAGTTTTTGACAAGGTCCAGTTAGGCAGCATGGACTGCATGCTCTTTATCTAAGAATTTGGTAACCTCTTAGAAGATTTCAGTAAATTAGAGGAAATATGGTCTATATTTTACAAAGCTGAACTGGTGTTTAACCAAGAAATATAAAATATGTATATTGCTTATTAGTTCAGTTTTAATAAATTTCATACCCTGGCAAATAATACCAATGACAGTAATAGTCCTGCAATTTCCAGGGTCAGTACAGAGGCCACATTTCTGCAAGGGCACCTAGGGGGATGTAACCATTGAGAGGTGGTACTTTGCACTTTTCAGCAGAAATACAGGGATTTTCTAAAAACCCATGCAAATGGTATTTTTAATTTTGGAAAGTGCCAGAAGGAGTTGGTCAACAGTGATTTTTGTATGGCAGTGTAAGGGGTATGGAAGGACAGATGGGCTGAACTTGGAAGCGACTTCCTAATACCTCTGAAGAAGGCCTTATGATTGTCCTTTGAACTGGCTGAAACCCTACTTTCTTTAGTTTGCCTTACATTTCCTAATTGTAAGCTTGGAGAACTTGCTGAATATAATTCAATTCCTTTTATAATGATGAAGATAACAAAAAAAGCTTTTCATTTTTCTTATAGAGTTGGTTGATAAGGGAGTTCCACCATATAGGTTTAGTTTTAAACTTGCTATTATATTTGAGTTGGATGGGTATAGACACCTCAAAGCATCTGTCTAAGAGGGAATAACATTTAAAGGAGAAGGCAGCAGCCACAGATGCAAGGTTTACTAGGCAGTAATACCATTTATGAGCTTATTAATAAAATCAGTAATTGGTCATTGAGTAATCCTTGAAAGTAGGAGTTATTAGGAGACATGAAGCAGGTTTTTAGGGATAAAGTCACACTAGGGAGGGGATAGCAAGTGTGCTGGTTAAATTAGAGGATACCTTAGTGAGGACAAAATCTGGAATGAAATGAACTAAGATTTTTCACCATCCCATAGGCAATTTTTCTGAGGATAACTGACTACAGGTATCAGTTATCTTTGTTTAGTTATTAATCATGGTTAGTGCAAAATAATGAGAATGTAAATGATTGAAATTATTTTAAGGGGAGTGCTTTCACAAGATATGTTTCACTGTCTTTTGACAGTAAAGACAAAAATGAGGGAAATGGAATTTTATAGTCAAATTAACATGAGGGGAATCAACCTCCAGAGACACTGGGTTTACAAACAAAATAACAGGGTAGGGGAAGTAGAATATTTTCTCACTCACCAGCTTGTTCTGTAACAGAGGCAGTTCCAGTGAATTTCCTCAGGAAACCATGGAATGTTTAGAAATACAAATACAAGTCTTTTGCTTCTCACACAGTTCAGAGAAATTAATCTGTTCTTGCTAGTATGAACTATTAAGTTAAACAAGCTTTATTTTCTATCATAATCAGAACTTTTAGTATTGAAGAGAAGAGTAACACACTACAATAAAAATACAAACTGTAGTCTAACAAGGGTAACAGTGCTAGCAATGCAAACCAAGAAATGTGCTTACCCTGTAGTAATCTCTAGTCTGTGTTAAGAGCCCTTGATATTCAACTAGTATTTCATAACCACAAATGATTTGACCCTCAGTCAGATGTCCAGCATTAGATTACTACTGCAGTAGCCTAAGCTATCAGTTATATCTTGCCAAGGATAGGACCAACTGGACAGCTTTTCAAAGCTTATGGGCACCTTCCACACACCATAACTACCAGGAGCTTGAGCAGAGCTCCATATAAAAGGCAGTTAGAGTGCCAAAAACCTCAAGAGCTTTCTTGCTTCTTAATGCCAAATTGTAGCTGTTCTGTGGGATTCATGGTTCTGAAGGTCAGCTAGTGATCCTTCAAGGCTGTGCTTGCAAGTTCCTTGGCAGGAGAACCTTATATTACTTTGTTTTTTTCTGAGGAAAACTAGTGTTTTTGCTGTGACAAAAGATATGTCAAACAAAAAGCAATCCAAAATCCAAACAGAGAAGGCTGGAAACTGTATGGAAAATGAACTTTTAATATAAAAAAATAGGATAAAAGAGGTGAACGCTTTCGTATATAGCTTCATCAGATCTCTAATAAAACACACAACACACTTGAATGTTTAAATAGTATGACATCAGCAGGCCTGGATCAAACTAACCAACAGAAATGCTGCAGTGTAAGTGAATGGAGTGCATTCTGTCTAAGAAAAGCCAAAGCACTTAAAGAGCAATATACACAAAAAGTATCTAAATATATAGAATAAAAAATAAACTATAAAACAGTTATATATTTCTGCAATCTATAAGACTTTAAAATAGGTTTAATAGACGCATGTTCATTCAGGCCAGGTTCACAATCTGACCTGAAATGAGGAATCTCTTTCAACTCTGCCTTCCATGTTTTATTAATAACATCACCCAAGTGCTGTGTGGGAACAGTGGAATCAGTAGCCATAAACATAAGCTTGTGAACAACACCTGCTTCTATAATATGCTTCGCTAGTGCATTGGTCTCATTAGCCCTAATGCAGTATAGGTGGTCTCTGATTTGTCAAGAAGACGTCTATTTGTCTTCCCTATATAAAATGTAGCACATGTAGTGCAGTGAGCCAGATAAACAATATTACAGGTGTTACAATTTGCTGTGACATAAAATTTAAACAGTAGTTTGCCTTTTTTTAAAACAGAGTTTCTACATTTGTTGAAGACTTTTATGTGTTACATACAGAACTTTACACCTATGGGGGCTGTCACTTTTTTCTTGTTTATAAGGTTTACCAACTCTTCTAGGCCCCCCTATGTATCTACAAGGCTTCTTTTATAGCTGACCCATGGAGCAGTTAGAGATCTCCACAGGTCTTCCTTCCCCCCTTCAGCAAAAAAAAAAAAAAACAGCAGGGAGTGTTTGGTCGTTAGACTGGCTCAGCTTTTGACGGGTGACTCAGCCATGGCCAGACTTGGTTTCTTTGACTAGTCTTTTCTTCACATCCCTGTACTGTAACACCTACAACCACAAAGAACTGGGAGCTGGACACACCTCTGTGGCTGTAGGAATCTCCTCTGCAGGCAGAGAAGAACTACTCTTGTTGGTCTCAGGGGAAGGACTGGGTGAAGATCTGCTGCATAGCCAAGAAGGGGTGCCTTAGCCCTGTGACACTATTTCCTGCCTTACAAAGTGTTTTTCCAGGGAGTTTCTCAAGGAAAGAAAACAAAAGATTAAAAGTAAGACCTCTCCTGTGTCCATTTCTGTGGACTGGGGTTTGCTATGGAATTAATTTATGATTTTAATTGACAGACTCCTCTTCAGGGTTCAGCATTCAGAAAAAGAAGAGTTCCCTCTCTTCTTGACTCTGATTTTCAATCAAAAGAGTAGGATTGGAAGGAGTACATTGTATTTCAGTGTTTTCTTCACAAGCTGTAGATTGTGATTCTGAGGAATGTGTTGCTTTAGATTTCTGTCTAGAAGACATATATGTTCTGAAACTTTGAACTAAAATGAAAGTGTTTTGATGTGTTACACCTGGATATTTCAAAACCTGCAGCTCTCCCTCCCGTTTTATCTGCTCTAGAGAATGTTTTCCTGACAACTTGCACCTTTTCTGACAGTCAACCTCCTGCTCACAAGGCAGCTCAGACTCAAAAATATTTATTTTATAACCCTAAAGCAGACCCAGCACTGATTTCTTCATCTAAAACTGCTACTGCTAATCCTTTTCAATCTGACAAGGATAGGACAGCTTTTGACAAATGTGAGATGAAAGTCTATTCATTTGCCACATTAACATCCAGAATATTTAACTGCCAGGCTCACTTGTTAAAGGTTTTTGCTTCTTTTGGGAACATGAACTATAAATCGTGAACTGTCTCTCTTCTGACGTAAAGAATTCTTTGAATGTCTCAGTTTTATGTACTGCTTATGTAGTCAAACTTTCTTTAAAGTGTTCTTATGATGCTGCTGACACGGTCTGCAGAGTTGTTGCTTCTAAGTCAGTCATGAGAAGATGTGCTTGGTTACTTTCTCAAAATATACCCCAAGATGTTACAAGTAAGATTTTAAATGCTTCCCTGGAGAAGAATATTCTGTTTGGCCTTTCTACAGCTGAAATAATCCAAATATCTGGTGCAATGCGAATAACAGAAGACCTTGAACCAAACAGAAAATGCACCAAACAAGCCTGTATACGAACTCCATTTATTGCAGTAAAAACACACCAAGATCATTTAATTTCAGTAATCTTGGCATGTTTTTACTTTCTACAACTGAGGTTCTTATGAGATTTGATGAGAGGGGAAAGTTGATTCAAGGGGTAACCCAAATCTTCCAAACTTCCTTTTTTAATACATTTGTCTTCCACCGTAGCTGCCATTTTCAAAATGCATTTTAAGCAGTAAGGTGCCTGCAAACAGGGTTTTAAAAAGGAATGGCAAGGAGGCTCCAAAAGAAACAGAAAGCCTCTCAAAAATCAAGGATAGTTCAAAAAATCAGAATTAATGTTTTCCTCTAGAGACCCTCCCCTATTCTGGCAATCTGTCCCTGTCTGCTGAGTCTTCTTCTTCCTTACGGACACCAGATTATTTTGGGCAAATAGGTTAAAGTCATTCAACAGGCATACAATTGAAAATGGAAGTCCCTCCCTCCTTTACAAGGGATTTTTCTTGCCCAGGAAAACAAATATCCTTGCTTCCTCCAATTCTGGAACATACAGTATCCTTTCTTATCACTGCAGTATTCTTTACAAATGGGATATCCTGCTGAAGAAAGCCAAAGTTTCAGCCATTATTTCAAACCCTTGAGTCCTTCTAGGGGCCGTACATCAGATGCAAACTGTGTCTAAAGCATAGGGTACATAAGTGACACAAGTGGCTAATCCTTAGAATTTCTTTTACTCAGTTTGAATACTACTTTTTGAATTCAGTCCGCAATTCATTTGTCGCATTGCTACATGTGCTTAGCCTTCAAAAGATAAATGCCCTGTTGGGGTCTCTTACTTCCTTTTTTTTTTACTTTGGTTGTATTACCTTTTACATGACATCCAGGAAGGGAAAATGTGTGAGTGGCAGATTCCCCATAAGGATAGCCATGAGAAGTGTCTTTTAGTCTAGGTGCTGCCCATGACCGTGGGACTTGTCAAGCGTTTGTACGCAGTCATCTGTTTTCCTTTTTTATCTGGTTAGAAAACTGGTGTTTGAAGCTTGTAGATCAAGGAGCCATGGCTTCTGAATCCAGCTACACCAATGTTGAGCTTAAAAAATTAAAAAAAAAAAAAGTAACAAGTCTTCTGCTATCCAGCCAGTTCCAGGCATCTCCGCTGAGCTAGATGAAGAACCTGAGGACTGTCTGGTTCCAATGTTAGCCTCCTCTGTGGTGACCTAGTTGGAGGCCAGTACACGTCTCCCTACACGTACATGTACTGAGGCTGTGCCTGCATTTAATGTTGTTGACGAGGGGGAACTGTGGTTGATCATTTTGGAGGGCCATAGGGGAATTCCCCAGATTCTTGTTAGGGAGGAGTTTCCTGGTTCCCTTATTGAGGTCAGGCACGGGTCTGAACCCTCTAAGTTTGTTAGGGCTGATGTTACTTTCAAAAAGAAAGAGAAGACCAGACATGTGTCTCCTGTTATTAAGATCCACACAAAGAGTGGTAGAGTTCCCTTAGGGTCTTTTCAAAGTTTGTGGCTTTGAAACACCCTCGGGGATTATCTGGTCCTTCTTCTGTTCCCTGATTCTCATTTCCTTCTAAATGTCCTCGAGATTTTGATTCTTCTGATGGGAGGATGTAGAATTTTATTTTTGAGAGGAGTCCTTGGCTTACTGCTCTCAAATCCATTCCCTTCATGCTCTTGGGAGTGAAAAAGAGGATTCCCTTTCTCCTGATTCCTCTATTGAATAGTTGTCTTTGGGGACACCGTTGTATGCATGATGGAACATTTTAAATGGGATTGTTCACAGATTTCTGATATCCAGAAGAGGTTTAAATACTTGGGATCAACAGTTCAGAGTAATGGCACTTGTGGAAGAGAGGTGAAGAAGAGAGTACAGGCAGGGTGGAGTGGGTGGAGAAGAGTGTCATGAGTGATTTGTGACAGACTAGTACCAGTAAGAGTGAAAGGGAAGGTCTACAAGAGGGTAGTGAGACCAGCTATGTTATATGGGTTGGAGACAGTGGCACTGACAAAAAGGCAGGAGTCAGAGCTGGATGTGGCAGAGTTAAAGATGTTAAGATTTGCACTGGGTGTGATGAGAGTAGACAGGATTAGGAATAAGTATATTAGAGTGTCAGCCCAGGTTGGACGGTTTGGAGATAAAGCCAGAGAGACAAGATTGCGTTGGTTTGGACATGTGCTGAGGAGGGATGCTGGGTATATTGGGAAAAGGATGCTAAGGATAAAGCTGCCAGGTAAGAGGAAAAGAGGAAGGCCTAAGATAAGGTTTATGGATGCGGTGAAAGAAGACATGCAGGTGGGTGGTGTGACAGAGCAAGATGCAGAGGACAGGAAGAAATGGAAACAGATGATCCACTGTGGCGACCCCTAATGGGAACAGCTGAAAGAAAAAAAAGAGGTACTATGACCTTTTGCACATTGATTCTCTCCGGCCTTCAGCAGTCTCTTCAGTCTTGGATGCTCTGTTAGACACTTTTTTCTTCTGCTCCACAGGCTGTTCATTCCCTGGCTTCTGCTCCAAAGAAACCTGGCATGCTCTGTAAAGTTTTTGAAGCTCAGAAGTTCTTGTATAAAAGTCCTTCTTCTGACTCTGCTGTGCTTTCCATAGTTACTTATAAGCCTTTTAAATTGTTGTCCTATTCCAGGCATTTACCTTCTGACAAATGCAGTAGTGCTATGGACAGGTATGGAAAAAAAAAAAGAGTATCCTCTGCCATCTTAGCTTTCAGAGCCATGAACTACCAGACCTCTATGACTAGATATGCACTGGCTGTTCTTTCTCAACTTGGTGGTGTTCTGTCTGATATGACAAATTCAGAAGTCGAGCCTTATGCCATTTCCCTTCTGAGCTTTGCTTCTAGTGTTGCTTGTCAGTTTGATTCCCATGTAGTTATGATGCTGCTGATGCTTCCTCCAGGGCAACTGCCTCAGAGTTGGTTTTAAGGAAGTATTCCTGCAGCTACTACCCCTTTTTGAAGACTTAAAGTCTAAGTTACTGGACTCTCCTTTAGGCAACCAGAATCTTGTTGGATGAGGTTTTCAAGACCTTGCAGGGTAAGGGGAAAGTTATGCAGTATCTTAAGGAGATCTTCCTTTTTCTTATTCCAAAGTTTCAGAGAAATTGCCCCTCTAAATCTTCCTGTGTTTGGAGGTAGCAAAGACAACCCCCCAGGTCTAAGAGGTCTTCCAAGAGGGTGTTTCCTGATATATCTTTTAGGGCTCTAAGGGTCTTTTCATAAGTTTGCCTCCATTTGACATTAAACCTGTTTTGCCCCTTGGTCTCATTCTTCTTTACCTCTGATTAAGTCTGTCCTTTCCAGTCTGGCAATGCATAACCACAGACTATTGGGGACATTTCTTCATTCAAAAAGGGTATTTCATAGTTTGGAAGTTCCTTTCTTTGTCAGGCACTTCCCAACCTTCCCATTGTCAGCTTCTTCACTTTCCACACTGTTTTTGATCAGGGAACCATTCAGCCAGTTCCATCCTCTTAGCAGGTCAAAGGATTTTATTCCAGGATGTTTCTGATTCCCTGTAAGGAGGATTCTTGGAGACTCATTCTGGATCTTTACTTTCTCAACATATTTATGAAAGTTCCCACTTTCAAGATGCTGCCTCTCCAGTCTGTTTCCCTTTTTTCTTCCTCAAGCTTTCCTGGTGTCCTTGATTTCAAGGATGCCTACCTTCACATTCCTGTTCTCCCCCTCTACAGAAATGTTTACTTTTCTTTGCTTCCTCTGTACATTATCAGATGTTCTTCGTGTTTCACTGTTGCAGTCATCACACTTGAGTTATCTGCCTGCAGGTAGCCCTCGGTTGGCCCGAATACCAGAGACTTAGTATTTCTGCATCAGTTGCTGTCACTCCAGGACTGATGCCAGGTCGTCAGGGTTATATAAACAGGCAGCTGATGCCATTACATCAGTCTTTCTTGCAGAGGAGCCAGAAGCAGTTCACATTAGTGCCAGTCAGCTGCTACCTGAGTTTTCATTTCTGAATTGAATCATCCTGAAGTCTTCTAAAGCTAAGTACCCCACTGGGGATCCCTTTTTCTTGCTCTAACCCATGTCAGAAAAAGTTAACAATTGTCTCGCCTTTTGAAAGCAAATACCACACCGAGATTTCCATTCTTACTGCGTCACCTGTTTTGGCCCTGACTATGACGTACCTCGCTGTCAGTTTTGTGCTTTGGTCAACGCCCAAACTATTCATTGTTGGGCCCTTATTGTCACTAAATACTTTTGCTCTCAATCTCTGTATCCTGAATTGGCTTCGGTAAGCCATCCGACTACTGATCTTCCAAAAAACGTAATGATAAAGACAGAGACAGACCGCACAGGTCCAGAACTGCCGACGACACTTCCGTTAAGCTAGTCATCAGTTCACCAGTACTCAGTGAGGTGCTTTCGCAGCCCCTGATGCCTGGTTTGATGGATTCGCAGACTGCTATCGAGACCCGTTCGGCATCCAATATGCCACAAGACTGTTCTTTGACTACGGAACCCACAAATGTCTCTACCGTGGATGGGTCTAGAGACGCTGTGCAGGCACTGGCTTCTGAGGAAGTTCTTCACACTACTGATTCTCGACACAAACTGATGACTTCTTTTGCATCTTCAATTCTGTCTAAAACTAGTGAGTTTCTAAGGCCAAGAGTACGAGCTATGCTTAAAAAAAATGATGACCCAAACTCAAGTACCTGCTTCCTTGCCACAACATCAAATGCTTAAAATGGCAGAAGACCTGATTTATGCTGATTAGGGGAAGCCAGCCTTCTCCTGCTAAGAGAAAAAGAGACCTGTTCCCAGCAGTTTTAACAGACCAAGAGTCTGACGACTCTGAGGTTTCTGAATATGAAGACATATCTTTATCTGCTTATGAGGATTCATATTCAAAGGAATCCATTCCCTCTGCTTCCCCTCCAGAGGATTTTTCTTTTGGTGAAACCTTACGTACGTTAAGAGAACATTTCCACTGGGAATGCCAAGACTATCCTCAGTCCAAAATGAGACTCAGAGAATTTCTAGATTTCTAGAATAGATATTTCTAGATATATAGAAATCAGCAACTACTTACCAAAGTAGCTAAAATTTTGGTAGCAAATTCTCATTTTATCTCCACCCTACTCTACGTCTCTCCAATATTTGCTAACCTTAGACAATGCAACCTAAATAATCTCGAAACCTGCTACAACAAAATCGCCAAATTTGCCACATGGGCTTCCTACCATACTCACCACTGTCTCTCACTAGCAGAACTGGAATGGGTAGAGCTCCCCCACCTCCTTCAATGGTACCAACTCGCACTCGCCTACAAACTAATATACCGACCACTAAAAGTCCCAACTCTCCAGAATCTACTCCAACCCTACATAACCACAAGACCGATAAGATCCAGTCACAAAAACCTCCTACAGGTCACAAGAGCCAGTAACTCTGCTGGAGAAGCATTATTCTCCTGCACTATAGCCAAACTCTGGAACTTCTTCTCATCCTCAATTACCTCTGTAACTTCTTGCACTCACTTCAAATCCTTACTAAAATCACACTTAAAAACTTGCCAGATATGCCCTTGCAATCTCCCCTCTGATACCATCCACTCCACCCACCCACTACCTCTCTCTGCCCCCTATCAACAACCTACTCTTAGCAAGCTTGGCTACTCATGTTCCCAACTACCTACCACATAGTACTAGCTTCTTGTAGCAACAACTGCTAATGACTGTTATGTACCTCAAAAACAGATTGTATCAATTGTTCACTGATGAAGCTCAACTACATTTGTAACCATGTTTAGTATATGTCACCATATTTTAAAATTGTACTATATTCTACAGCTGTTTTACATCTATGTTTTATTCTTGTATTACGTCCTCAGCTGGACTAATGCCTATATTTTAAATGCTATGTTTTTAACTGTGTAATGTAAGTAATACTTAATGTGGAGCTTTTCTCCTCGGGACTCCGCTGAAAACAGACCTGTGTCCAGTCGGACTCTCCCAGTCAACAAATGTAAATAAATAAATAGATTTGCCACAACATAGACCTTTAGCAATACCTCCAGTTCTGGATGTTGTGGATGATTTTTATGGAATCCAGCCTAACTCCTGATAATTTACGCCCTGCTCCAAGAAAACCAGACAGCTACTACAGAATCCCTGGCTCTCACAAATTTATTTTCAAAAATCCTACTGCTGATCCAGAGGTAATTTCCCAGGGGCCTAAAGGTATAAAAGCAACTACAGCTAAGAATCCCACTCCTTCGGACAGGGATTCCAGAGTTTTAGACAGATGGGGTAAAAAAGTATACACCTCTGCAACTCCTGCCATTAGGGCATTGAATTGTCAGTTTCACATGCTGAAATACCAGCAACATATTATGGAACTTATTAAGCAAAAATTAGCTACTTTTGCAGACTGTGCAGAAAATAAAGAATTACAACAGCTTATGCATTCTGCAAGCCAAGTCTGCAAGCATTCTTTACAATCTGGTTTTGATGCCCTAGAAGCATCTTGCAGGGCAGCAGTCACTGGTTCTGTACTGAGAAGGCATGCTTGGCTTAAGGAGCAGACCTTGCCAGACCATGTCAAATAAAAATTACTAGACGCTCCTTTGAACAAGGACAATCTGTTTGGCACCAAAGCAGAAGAGGTTCAAAAAAATGGCTGAAAAGGCTAAATCTATGCAGACAGTCAAAGTTTTCTTGCAAGTGCACCCTCCTAGATTCAATAGGCATTGCCCTTGAAACATTGGTCCTTTCCAGCCCCCTCAAGGCCATCTGAAATTAGACCCAGGGGAAACAGACCCCCCCCAGACTCCAGTCTCAGGGTATGCAGAAATCTAAGCAATGGAGTGCCTCCATTTCAAAATGGGGAGTGCTAAGCCACCCCCCTTACGGAAAGAATTCACAATGACTTCTCTATTCCTCCCCTCACCTTTGCCTAATTGCTTGTGCCCCTAGGAAGAAGACTTGCCCATCCTGCAAAAAACTGGATGCCCATCACCAAAGACTGATGGGTCCTCAACATTGCATTCCAGGCGTACAAATTTTACTTCCACTCACTGCCAACCCCAATAGGGTTTCCAGACCTTCCTCCAAACCAGTGGGCAGAGGCACAAAACCAAATTCTATCCCTGCTCTCCATAAGGGCAATTCAACCTGTTCTGGCAGAACAGGTAGGTCAAGGGTTCTATTCCAGCCTTTACCTGGTACCCAGAAATTAGGACACTTGGCACCCAATCCTAGATCTTTCCACTCTAAACACCTTCCTGGTGGTACCAAAATTCAAAATACTCACCCTTCAGCAGCTTCTTCCTATGCTGTCCAAAGATGCCTGGTTAGCCACCCTAGACCTAAAAGAAGCCTATCTGCACATCCCTATCAGGGACTCATACAGGAAATACCTAAGTTTCAGGGCAGGATCTATGCATTATCAGTTTTCTGCACTTCCCTTTGGCTTATCCACTACTCCCAGAGTATTCACAAAATGCTTGGCTCCAGCCATTGCTTACTGCAGACAGAGAAAATTTCAAATTTACCCATACTTGGACGATTGCCTGATTCAGGCAAACAGTCAGGAACAGCTGTTGCAGCACCTGACATTTGTAAATAACCTTCTAACCTCCCTGGGGTACACTATCAACGAAAATAAATCAAAACTAGTCCCCAGTCAAAAGATTGTATTCCTTTGAGCAAGGACACAGCATCCCAGATAACATTCCGTACTCCAGAAAAACAAGCCTATCTGACAGGCTACTTTGCTCAAATGGCTACCAAAACCCAGCTGTCCGCAAGGAAAATCCTGCAAGCCCTAGAGTTCTTGGCCTCTTGCATTCTACTAATTCCATATGCCAGACTGCATATGAGGAAACTTCAATGGTACTTAAAAAGTCTTTGGTACCAACATTCTCAGGACTTAGAAACTGTCATACCTGTCATACATTGTCTAAGGACAGAGTTTCTTTGGTGGGCAGCATCATGCAACCACAACAAGGGATTTCCCTTTACTCAACCCTTCACCACCCAGACCGTAACCACAGTTGCATCAGACTATGCCTGGGCGCACACCTGGACGACAAGTGCATTCAGGGCCACTGGAGCCAAAGTCAATCTCATCTGCACATCAACCAAAAAGAGATGCTAGCTGTTCAGCATGCTCTGACAGCTTTCAGGTCCCTATTGTCACCAGGACCCCTGCTGATAAAAACAGACAACACCACAGTTATGTGGTACATCAGCAAGCGGGGGGACACACACTCTTACCCACTCTGCCGGCTAGCCATGGCCCTGTGGAACACAGCCTTGGACATGCAGATTCATCTGCAAGCTCAATTCCTGCCAGGAAAACAAAACTATCTGGCAGACGACTTAAGCAGAAATCTCATAGACCCACACGAGTGACAATTAGACCTCAGCACCTTCAGTATTCTAATCCAGAAATAGGGGACCCCAGAGGTGGACCTCTTTGCCTCCCCCTGCAATCACCAGCTCAGCAAATTCTGCTCCAGGACACCTCACAGCAAGGCCTGGAAAGTGGATGCCCTATCCTTCCAGTGGGAAAACCTCTCAATCTATGCATTCCCCCTCTGCCTCTTCTCTCAAAAATATTACTCAAAATCAGACAGGACAAACCAAAAAGAATCCTGATTGCCCCAGACTGGCCATGCCAGCACTGGTACCCACTACTGCGCAGCCGGACACTGGTGCCACCCTGGCACCTACCCCAGATCCCAACACTCCTCACTCAGCAGGGGGGACAGATCTTGCATCCACAACTGCAAACCATGAATCTTGCAGCCTGGCTTATTCCTTAAATTCTCCCCCAGTGACCAGCCTAAGCAAGCAGGTATTGGATGTCATTCTTGAAGCCAGAAGATCCAGTACAAGGAAATCATATGCTGATAAGTGAAAAAGGTATTATTCCTGGATTCACTCTAAAGGAGAGGACACAGCACTGCCCTTCTTACCTCTAATCCTGGATTATCTAGCAAACTTACTCCACAGAGGCCTATCCTTCTCCATTAAGAGCCATGCCTCTGCCATTTCGGCTCATTACAACACTGAGCCACCTCTTTTCTCTAACCCTCTTATCAAATATTTCCTGAGAGGGGCAAACAACTTAAGGCCACTAAGGAGAGCACCCACCCCTGCTTGGGACTTTAACTTTGTATTGGAAAAGCTCACTCTACCCCCCCCCCTTGAGCCTGCAGCATCAGCAGAGTTAAATTCCTTTCTTGGAAAACAGCCTTGCTTCTGGCCATCACTTCTGCTAGAAGAGTGTCTGAGCTACGTGCACTTATGGCTGTGGAACCCTTCTTTATTTTCCATGCTGACAGGGTTTCCCTCAGGACTAAACCTTCCTTTATGCCTAAAGTGGTGTCCATTGTGGCTGTCAACCAATCTATTCATTTGCCAACCTTCTTCCCTAATCCTCAAAATAAAGGGGAAAGGATCCTGCACTCCTTGGATGTGCACAGACAGCTCAGATTCTACCTTGATAGGACTAAGCCCTTCAGGAAATCTGACCAGTTACTAGTCAGCTTTGCACCAGGGGCAGAGGGCAAGGCCATTTCAAAACAAACAATCTCAAAATGGATAGCACACTGCATCCATTTCTGCTACAAGCACCATGGGAAACCAACCCCTCAGGGGGGGTCAGAACACATTCCACTAGGGCAACGTCTACCTCTACAGCATTCCTCAGGGGAGTCCCTATCAGGGATATCCTGGAAGCTGCTACCTGGAGTTCTGTACACACCTTCACCAAGCATTACCACCTGCCTATCTTTACCAAATCCAGGGCATGTTTTGCAACAGCGGTCCTGCAGGGCATACTATCCAGCCCCAACTCTTCTTGACTGCCTCTACCTTTTCTTCAGCTTTGGGAATCAACCCAAGTGTGATGACTGTAGCAGGGAAACACGAAGAACATAGTACAGTTGTGTGCACTTACCATAAATGTAGATGTTTGAGTGTATTCACTGTTGCATTCCTGGTTTCCCTCCCTCTGGCCCCCTTGTCTCTCTCTCTCTCTCTCCTCTCTATGTCTATTACTCACCCCCTTCAGGGGTATTGGTATTTATGTTTTACTGGTGGCGTTTTCCCCACCATAACTTGGCTCCCTGTTGGGGGGCTCCTGACATATGGGGCAAGAAAAACTGAAGTAATGGTGTTGGCTGCCTGTTTATGTACCCCTGGCAACCTGACGTCAGTCCTGGAGTGACAGCAACCGACACAGAAATACTAAGTCTCTGGTATTTGTGCCGACTGAGGGCTACCTGCAGGCAGATAACCCAAGTGTGATGACTGCATCAGTGAACACTCGAACATCTACATTTATGGTAAGTGTACACAACTGTACTTTCTCTGCTTTGTCTTTTGTCCTTTTACAGATCTAAAAGTCTTTATCAAATGTCTGGCCCCAGTGGTAGCCTTCTGCAGACTTCAAGGAGGTCATAATTTCCCTTATGTGAATGGCTGCATGATTTAAGCCCTCCTTTCAGCACTTCTTGCTTCAAGATCTCTAATACACTGTACTTCTACTCTGTAGTGTGGAGTTCAGTCTAAATCTCAAAAAGTCTGTTCTTATCCCTTCTCAGGACTAAATTTTTCTGGGTTGCAAGATTCAGACCTTACAAGTGATGGCTTTTCCTCCTCCTCCCAAGGTCCTTTACAGTTTTTCAGTCTCTTCTTTTTCTTCTGCAAGTGCTGTTTCTTCTGCAATGCTGTCTGCAAGAGAATTTCTGTGAGCTCTTGGGTTCATGGCACCCACAATTCCTATGGTTCCTTTTGCTACACTCCACATGAGGAAGTTACAGTGGTATCTCAAAACTATTTGGCATTTAATAATGCCACCCTCTGGATTTTCTCATCCATCTCTTGCCTTGCCTCAAACTTGAGTTCCTCTGGTAAATTCATCAGATTTCTCTGAATCCCAGCCTGCCTTTCCAAGTTTTTCACCCCACTCAGGACCCATATACAGATGCTTCCAATAAGTTGGTGAGGCTGTTCCAACAACAACGTCAGGATCCATGGGATTTGGTCTTCTCAACATCAGATGGACCATATCAACCTATAAGAGATAAGAGCTCTGATTTCTGGCTTTTCATACTTTGTACTCCCTTTGGGTTTTAGGCCCTTTGATAATTTTCACAGACAACACCATGGTTATGTGGTACATAAACAAGCAAGGGAGCACAATTCCTATGGATGTTCATCCAATAACAATAAAAACCCAAAACAATTCTGGAAATCAGTCAATTCCCTTCTTCATCCCGGATCTCAAAACAACCCTTGCCCTGACCATAATTTATCCGACAATGAACTGAGCTCCCACTTCAATACCTTCTTTACTGAAGCCATAGCTAAACTAACCAAAGCATTCCCTAAAAACAATCCACCTAACTCGCTCTTTACTTCACCCAACAACCCAAACACTCTTCTCAATTTCCATCTCAAACCTGTCTCCACCACTTTTATAAAAAAGCTTCTCTCCAAGCTAAAGCCATGCTCTAATGCCCCTGACAACATTCCCTCTTCCTTCCTCAAACATGCAGCTGAAGGTATCGCTCTCCCAATTAGTATTCTGATTAATAGATCCTTAAATGAGTCATACGTACCAAAACTTTGGCGTTCAGCCTACGTTCTACCTCTTCACAAAGGAGGCAAAAACACCACTATTTCTAACTTCCGCCCCATCGCCCTACTCTCTCCAATATCTAAAATTCTAGAAAAATGTGTCCACCACCAACTTTTACCCTATCTAATTCAAAATCACCTCCTAACACCCACCCAGCACGGCTTCCACCCTGGCCACAGTACCATAACTGCCCTACTATCCTTCCTAGAAACTGTCAATCTAGCACGAGACTCTGGACTCATTGTATCCACAGTTCTGTTAGATCTTTCAAAAGCCTTTGACACCATCTCCCACGCCCACCTTCTTCATCATCTGGCTAATCTCAATCTCTCCCCAAATACTCTATCCTGGTTCTCCAGTTACCTATCTGATAGATCTCAAGCAGTCAAATGGAAGAACTCCTTCTCCTCCTTTTTGCCTACACCTACTGGCGTTCCTCAGGGATCCATCCTTGGACCCATGCTTTTCAACATCTTTATAAATAACCTTCACACCTTCATCCCTGAAACCACAGTCATCCAATACGCTGATGACTCTACCTTGATCTGCTCTGCCCCAAACTTTCCTGAACTCCTGACCAAAACCTAATTAGCCCTTACCACTACAGAGAACTGGATGCACCAAAACCACATTTCTCTCAACTCCAATAAATCCAAAATACTAATTTTTCTCCCCTCCAGGGTTTCCTCTTTGGACAAAAACACTTTCAATGTTCTAAGCCAAACTAACACTGCCATTGAAGTGGTCCCCTCTGCAAAACTCCTTGGCATCACCATTGACGAACACCTCAAATTTGATCTTCACATACAACAAAACATTAGGAAAACCCACCAAAAGCTAGGTATGCTATTTAGGAACAACCATTATCTTTCAAATTCCACTAGGCTTACCCTGGAAACCACCTACCTCCTACCTTCCCTTCTTTATGGAGCCCCTCTTCTAACCAATTTGTCTGTTACCAACACCTCGAAGCTTGCTATAATAAGATCTCTAAATTTGCCACCAAATCCAAAACATCAGCTCACCACTGCCTCAGCCTTCACTCTCTGAACTGGTTAGAACTCCCTAACCACCTAGACTATCTACAACTAACCACCGCTCACAAGCTAATATTCTCCCCTGATAAATGCCCAGCCTTAAAGGACATCCTTCCTCCATACATCCCTAACAGATCACTGAGATCAGAACACCAAAACCTAATCTCCATTCTTAAACCCAAACGACCTGCTGGCCAGATTTTACTCTCCTTTTCTCTAGGTAAAAAATGGAACTCTCTGCCTCCTTCACTTAGGACTATACCCAACACTGAATCCTTCAAAACTCAACTTTTTCTTCACCTGTCTTCCAAATGGAAATGCTCCTGCTTTCACCCCACTTAAATTCTAGGGACTCCCAACTAAGCTCCCCTTACCCCCCACTCCACTATACTCTCATACTTGTTCTTATTTCTCAAAAGATCTAGAACTAGCAGACTTTAATTGACTCCAAGCATATGAATATTGTTTAAAAAAAAAAAAATCTGTTGTCAAGTTGTTAAACTGTCTTATAATGTACTTTACACTCTGAATCTCTCGAATGTATGTACCCTACTCTTTATTTCACATTGTAACCTTTATTTGTTTTTGCAACCTTTATTGTATGGTATTTCACTTTGCAACCTTTATTTGCATTTTTGTAACCTATATTGTATTATACTGTTCATGGAGCTTTTCTCCCCGGGCCTCCACTGAAAATGGGCACTTCTTGGCCCAGTGGACTTCCCCAGTAACCAAACTGAAAATAAATAAATAAATATTGATCACTGCTGTAGTAGCCTTAGCTATATGGGTTATATCTTGTCAAGGATATGACCAACAACAAATTTCCAAAGCTTCAGGGCACCTTCCACATGCCCTAACTATCAGGCAGCTTGGTCTTGGTGCCCTTCAGAGCTTTACTTCTGCCAAAGAGTATGCTGCTGTGAGGCTTTTGAGGGTTGATGGTAGACTTATGCTTTCCTTTGCTGAGCAAAGTTTCCTTTGAGGAAAAAAACTTTAATTTTCTTAATTTTGTTAATGTTTTACTACATCCCCCTTCAGGAATGTTATTTTAAATTTAGGACTGTTTTGACTGACTGTCTCGAGACTGTAACATACTTTTAAACAGAGCACTCATTTTTTTCTGTCAGTTTTTAAAATAGTGTAAACTAATTGAAAACATTTTTTTCCGTGGAGAAAGGATGTTTATTTTTCCTTCATGGGCCTGGAATAGCATTTTAATATGCTTTTTACTATGTTCTTTCTGTCAAAAAAGTAATTTTTGAGGACTGGTAGTTTGACTGACTTTTGCTGTTTCTCTTCTCTGGGAATGAGGCACCATTTTCAGCTCGACTATGGAGCAGACTTACCAGTACCATGGTTAGCCCTTCTTCCAGCCACAAAAAAGAAAAAGTTAAGCAAGCAGCCTTTGCCATCACAGCAGGCTAGCAGTTTGCCTCAGCTGCAGGTGAGTAACTCTGCTGTGGCCATTTATTGTACCTCAGACAACTCATCTTTTACCCCAGATCTCTCTGGTGTAGTACTTACATCCAGTATGGACTGGGGGTTAGCCATATACTCTGTGGCTGTTGGGGTCCCCTCAGTGGGCAAGGGAGAGACACTCTTTAAAAAAAAGAACCACCCATATTGAAATGTGCAAACTCACATTTATATTAAAGTAATCAAACAATATTAACAAGATCACATTTACAAACATTGCACATCACAAGGGAGAGCCACTGTTTTTGGTCCTGGGAGATGGAACAGGGAAGGTTTCCCTGTTGTGTCATAATTCTGTGATCATTCCTGGGGAAGCAGCTGTTGCCATCAGTAACATGGTTGGTCTCCATTTTTTCTGTCAAAAAGAACCAGAAAGCGAAGCATGTAGCTACACCTCCTCAATATTTGCTGGATAGGAGTAGTTTACTAGATCTGGCTGAGATCTTTATAGTAAAAGAAAGAGGGATTCCTCCTTTCCTGAAGAGATTCAAGATTCTGAATCTGAACACGAAGATGCAGGGTTATTTCATCAGATTTCTGATTCAGATTCTGAGGAGTGCTGAGTTTATAATGATCCCTGTGGGGGGGTTTCTCTTTCTCTGAGACTATTGCTAGAATGTGCCAGTGTTTTCAGTGGGAGAACAGTGAGGTTTCTCAGTCTCTCAGAAAATACTATGAGTTGTTACAGAAGGATTTTCAAGAACCTACACCTGTTCCCCTGTTTTGTCTGCTTTAGCGGATGTGTGTGTTACTGCTGCAGTTTTCCTGATACTCAGCCAGCTGCCCCTAAAAAGGCAGATAGGATGTATAAAGTTCTTCAGTCTTTTACTTTTTATACACTATTCTCAAACCTGACCCAGCAAGTAGAGCTTTAGTTGATCCCACTGCTGCTAAGCACTTAGTTAATTCCAACCCTACTCATTCTGATTAGGGTGGGAAATTATTGATTGTGCTAGGATCATAGGAGGTTCTAGGCTAATGACCCTGGAGCCCTTACATGACTAGCCAAGTTTTACCCTTATTTCAAAGATCAGCACCTATCACCCCTGTCCAAGACGGACATAGGTGGAACCCCCTGGGGTGAATTTACGATTACCCATCCAATCGTCCAGATTGCGTTTGAAGAGAGCCGATGAGTTGTTCTGATTGACATGAAGCGGGAGTCTGTTCCAAAGGTGCAGTAATCATTGTGAGACAAATCTGTCCCTCCATCAGGTTCTATTAATCTCACATACCAGGTTAAGGACATTAGAGCAAGTAACCCGTGTACCATTGTCAAAAATAGCCTTATATGCAAGGAAGAGATCACCTCTGAATAGCCTGTATGAAACAGAATAAAGTGACAGTTATTTCAGATGATCCTAATAGGACAGATGCTGAAGACCTTGAATTTTCCTTCTCTCCAATTCTGCAGGTGCTTGGAAAGGTACATACCAAAGGGGGCATTGTACTCAATCATTGGCCTGATAAGGAATGAGTACAGGGAGGTTGTAACTTCCTTTTTTCTGGAGGCAATGCCCTTACTTATGAGATGAATAATATAGAATTGCCCTGCTTACCACTATGGAGACATGGTCTTCAAAGGTAAGGTTGCTGTCAGTCTGTGTGCCCAGGTCTCTTATCACTGAGTGTGTACTTAGGGTGTTGTTATTGATGTGGCAGTTAGCAGGAACATCAATTTTACTGAAAGGGATGATAATACATTTTTTTGCATTGAGTTTAAAGCCATGACTTTGGCACTAGTCATTTGTTTTTGTAAGACCCTCTTGTAGGACGTTGACATCATATGGAGATTCTGTGACTGCCCCCCAGTTTGAAGTCATCAGCAAACTTTGTCAGCCACAGACCTTTAGTTTTAGCTTACACTTCTGAGAAATAGATTCCAAACAGTAGAGGTACCGGGACTGATCCCTGTGGAACACCACTCATTACAAGTCTGCTGTTTGAGGTGAATTTTGACTAAATGGATTCTATCAGTGAGCCAGTTAGCGACCCATCTAATGATATACATGTTGATACCTAGCTGGGTGAGTTTGTCAATTATTCCTGAGTGGGGGATAGTGTCAAAAGACTTGGCTAAGTCTAGGTAGGCTGTATGCACAGATTTCCCTCATCAAGGGCCTTGGTGACTGTCTTGAAGAAGTTCCACAGGTTTAACAGGCATGATGTCTCTTTGACAAATCAAATTGAGTAGGCCAGTTGTTTGGAGGTTACCAATATCTTTGTTATTTTATTTATTTTTACATTTGTTGACCGGGCTAGTCTAACTGGATATATGTCCATTTTCAATAGAGGCCCGGGAGAAAAGCTCCACATAAAAACAAAAACAAAACAGAATATTGCAACAGTTATTACAGTTCACTTGTCAGACAAAACAGTTGTTTACATGGTAACTTAGTAATCATGATAGGTAACAAAACAAAATAGATTTTTTTTTTTTGTGGACCAAACAATAATAGAAGAAAAGAGTATTTAGAAGGGTGTGAGACTTTCCCAAATCAAAGTTGTAAATACGGCACAGAAGAACAGGTAAGTGTTTACAAGGTAGGGAGAATTATTTAAGGGCAGTGACTCAGCTATAAGGCAGTGACATATTCATTCATAAAGTCCTTCCTGGGTACAATTTGTTGATAAGGTCCATGATGATTCTCCCCAAGGCATTGCAGATGAGGATAGTCAGGCTACTAGATTTATAGTTTCCAGGGTCAGTGACAACCACCTTTGTGAAGTGGGATAACGGTGGCATTTTTCCATTCAGCTTGGGCGAAGCCCATGCTTAGACTATGATTGAAAAGAACACCCAATGGCATTGCTAATTCTTGTTTGAGCCCATGTATGATGCAGCCTGGGGATGTTATCAGGTCCCATGGATGCTGTGTTTTTGACCTTAGTGAGGGCATTCATGACCTGCTCTTTAGAGATACAAGGTAGAAGACAGGTGGTAGGGATGTCTTGGGGTAAGTGTGGCAGGGACAGGCGAGTGAAGTTTTTACAGAACATGGCGGCTAACAGGTTAGCAATGCCCACAGGCTCAGTATATGTGGTATCATTAACCACCAGTTCAGCACAAATTTGGGCCTTTCCTTTTAGGTTACCAATGTAACTAAAGAACGCCTTCTGGTTGTCCTTAGTTGAGGATGTTAATTTAGATTCATAATTAGCTGTGGAAGACTTCACAGGAAGTCTTATTTGCTTGTTTAGGCTGAGGAGGGACTGTTTCATTTAGGCTTGCTCCCGCTTACTCTTGGACAGCAATTTCTTCCTCTTATTGTAAAGCCTGTTCATGGCGGTTGTTCACCAGACAGGTTTGCTCTTCCCTGAGGAGCTTGTTTTGGTCCTATCAGGTACAGCCAAGTCAATACATGTACTAACCCAGACTAACACTCTCCTTTCACTCCACTTCCTCATTTTTCTCTATTGCTGATCCCTCTGTATACCTCCCGCCCAAATTTCATATAGTGGGATTAGTAAGCTTCATTAATTCTGTTTCTAGCCTAGTCTTTTTGGGAATCTACCTCTGAGCATTAACTGCATAACAAGCATTCTACTGTAAGCACATGTATCCACTATGTATATATTAGCAACTTTTTTCACTTTGCATGTAGAATTTGGAAATAACCTTAAAATTAGTTTTAACCAGATTTTTTTTTTTAGTTATCTCTTACATTATGATATTACTTGCTAGCCTTCTCCGTGATGAATGTCAAACCCTCTACTGTGTGAATATTTTTAGTAGTAGTGAATTGTTTTCTAAACCTTTGTTGTCAAGTACTTTGATGTTAATCTCTATCATTTTTTTGCAATTTTATTAGCTTAATGGAGCTTATCTCCCCGGGCCTCTACTGAAAATGGGCATGTATCCAGTTGAACTAGCCCGGTCAAAAAATGTAAAATAAAATAAATAAAATAAATACAGTTGTTCATGTGTTTGTATAAAGCATTTGTTAGGAAACTCGGCATAGTTGCCAGTTCCATCTGAGGGTGTAGGTGCAGTGAAGCTATCTATACCATCCAGTAAGAGGTTATAATCTGCTTTGGAGAAGATTTTTAGTTCAGCTGGTGTTAGGGGTGAGTCAGATATGATAGTAACTTTGAATGAGACTGATTTATGGTCAGATCTCATCAGGGAAGTCCTCACAATGGTGGTGCTATAGTGGTTCCCCATATTGGTGGGCACCAGATCCAGAATATTGGGACCCCCTGTGGGGGTGTCAGCTAGCTGGTCAAGGGCATTGGTGTTAAAGACATTGAGGAACCTTTGGGCAAGTGAGTTTGTGCACAAGTATTTTCCCCAGTCAGTGGATGGGTAGTTAAATTTGCCCAAAACTATGGTGTTGGGATGAATCTTGATGGACCCAAGTAGATCCAAATAGGCAGAATGGGTGTCTTGATTCATGAAGGGGGCTCCTGTAGCTGGCATTGACGTGAATTGGTGTCCTACCATTAATTAATTGCAACTGAAGTATCTCCAGGGAATCATGCTGTCAAACCAGTCTGGAGGTGTTATTTGTCTTTAATGAAAACTGATACACTGACTCATTTAGTTTTTATGCCATCAGTTTGTGGTCTGAACATGTGGAAGGAGGTGTAGCCAGATATGGCTGGGGTGCTCTCCACAGCCTTGAACCAGGACTCCGTGACTTCACAGGTGTGTGTGTCTTCCAAGGTGAAAAAAGAAAAAAATGTATAGTTCTGCAACTTAGCTTTTCAGAATTTTGAATTGTCAGACTCTTATGTTAAAGTTTATTCTGACAAACTGAAATTATGAGGAATGCTTTGTCTGCAGTTTCTTCTTGAGAAGAAATATCTGCTTTAAATGACTTAGTTTCTCCTATTGCACAGGTCACCACTCACTTTTTGCAGTGTGTGCATGACTCCATTGATATTTCTTCCAGAGCTATGGCCACTGGTACTCTTTTAAGGAAGTTTGCATGGCTGCATACCCAGAACCTCCCAGATGATGTTAAAAATGAGATTTTAATTTCTCCCTTGGATAGAGATTTAGTGTTTGCCCCCTCTGCTGCATAGATGATCAAGAAGTGTGAGAAATGGGGCAAACGGATCCAGAGAATCTGGAGATTGTTCATCCCTCCTTTTCCAAATTTTCCAAAGTATTTTCTTTCTCCTCATCCATTTTTGTCAAAAAACAGAATCAACAGTCTCAACAAAATTCAGGTAAACATATGTTTAAGAAGAAATGGCAAGGGAGTTCCAAAAAGAAGTCTTGGACCTCCCAAAAACCAAGGACAGTTTAACAAGTCTGAATGACTGTTCAATAGACCTTGTGACCCCTTCCCACCCAAGCTCCTTTTTTTTCTTTCAGATGGTCTGAATCTCCATTTTACTGTTAAGCATTAGATTATTTCAGACAAATGGGTTATGAAAGTCATTCATCAAGATTACAAATGGCAGTGGGAGAAAATTCCTCATCCTCCATATCAGACGCTTTTGTTTCCACATGTTCATTGGATGCTGTCCCAAAGGAGTGATATAATGAGTTCCTCCTTCCCAGGTGGAGAAGGGTTTTTATTCTAGGATGCACCTAGTGCCAAAGAAAGAAAATGCTTGTAGACTAGTTCAAGATCTTTCTTTCCTAAAACTGTTTGTGATAGTACCCAAATTCAAAATGATGTCACTTCTCACAACCTGTTACCTCTTGTTCCTCTTTCAAGTTTCCTGGTAACACTAGATTTAAAAGGTCTTTATCATCACATCCGTATTCATCCAGACTCCGGATGTTTGGTTTTATAGGTTCATAGGTAAGTACTAGGCCAGCTGCCTTTGTGGACCAGTTTATTCTTATCCAGTTTCCCTTTTTGTGCCCCAAATAACCTAACCCATTTAGCTATAGATTGATCTTATCCATCCTATGGTTGACAATTATATAGTATCCCTAATGAGAATTAGTGGGACAATACCATAGATAATTTGAGGGGACCCGTGCATAGGATAAAGCATTTAAGAGCTGATTGTATCCATTTGTAGTATAGGCAACAGTCCTGGGGTGAATATTCTGTGTCCCATCCATATGTTTCACTTGAAAATGGACAGAGGTGAACTTTGTTTTATGTGGATGAGGAGTCTGTTCCACAGCAGTAGTATCCTGTGCAAGATATACCCATCACTCTGAACCACTCTGTTGATGTTATAGAAGAGGTTTAGATCCCTAGACTGAGTATTTCTGATGTCATTTAACTTGCTAATCTGCAGTAAATTCATTGGTAGTGGGTCAGACGATGCCTGGTATGCCAGTCACATATCACCTCTTAGCAGTCTGTAGGATACAGAATATAGTAACAGGGCTTTGAGTCAGTCCATGTAGGACATGTTGTTTAGGCCTTGTATCCTTTCAGTAAGGTACCACTGTGGATGTTCCATTTTTGTGTATCTGGATCACATTATCAGTTCTCTGCCTTACACTTTGAAGTATACACTGCACCAACAGTGCTCATAAAGTGTTTATATCCAGTTATAGCTCATTGCAGGTTATAGGGTATCCACATTTTCTAATCTTTGCAGTCTTTTTCAAAGTGTCAGGAATCTGTCTCTTGAGTGAGAGAAATCTTACATAAGCTGGAATTCCAAGAGAACATAAAAAGTTTTTCTTGACTCCTTCACACAGAATTGTGTTCCTGGGATTTCAACTAGACACATCAGTTCAGAGAGCTTTTCTTCCAAAGGAAAAAATATAGTTCTTTACTTAGATCTGTTTCTATGGTTTTCCACTCAGACTTTAATCACTGTGAGGGAATACCTCAGGATTTTTGCTCTCATGGCATATATGATTCCCCTGGCAATACTTCACATGAGAAATATACAGTGGCATCTGCAATCTCTTTGGTCCAGGTATTAACACCTTTTATCTTTTCAAATCCCAACACTGGGGTTTGACAGAAGTGAAATATTTTGCTGGAAACAACAGATAGCCCTAAATCTAGGTCTGTTCTTCTCCCTCACTGCTCCAAATCAGTCAGTCACCACTGATATTTCAGACATTACCTGAGGAAAATTTTCTAGAGGGCTAAAAGTGCAAGGGTGTATGGGACATCTAGGGTAGAAGCAAGCACATAAATATCAAGGAGATACTCTGATAAACTCTCTGACCTATTTTTGGTCCATGGGACCTCTTCAAGTAGTTACAGAAAATAATCATGTAGTACATCAACAAGCAAGGGGAACAAGGTTGTACCACCTTTGCAGACTAGCCATGTTAGCTTGGGATAGAGCTTCACAGCACAGTCTCACTCTACAAGCATCCTTCTCTTCTGCCAGAGCAAAACTGTATGGCAGTCAAGTTGAGCAGCACCAGGGCAGAACTTCACAAATGGAAACTAGATGGGGGAGGGTCCCAAGATTTGATCCATCTGTGAGGAGTTCCTGCAATAGACCTCTTTGCCTCCTCTCTGAACAATCAGCTAGCAAGATTCTGCTCCTGGACTCCACGGATAAAGGCTTGGAAGACAGATCCATTTTCTTTTCTTTGAACAGGAATGTTGCTGTATGCTTTTCTTCCCTTTCCCTAATATCCAGGGTACTTCTGAAGATTCAGAATGAATCCTCCAAGATCATTGTGGTGACTCCCTTCTTGATCAGGCAACCATGGATCTTCCTTGTTATGAAAACTGCAAGGGACAATTACCAGAAACTTCCTCACAGACTGGAAAAACTGACACAAGAACAGGCCTGATATTACTCATCTTTAGTTGACTGCCTGGATAATAAGGATTTAATTTATTTTAGTCCCCTGTTTACTGAGGATGTACAGCAGGTACTAATGGAAGCAAGAAGGCTTGCTACTAGAAAATCTTATAATAGCAAATGGAAATGTTTTTCTAGTTGATGCCAACAACATAACCAGCACCCATTCAGGGCTAATTGTTCTCTGGTTTTACAATATTTGGGTGAGTTACTTATCCTATGGCCTTTTTAATTCTTTTTTCAAAGTTGATTTATCAGCCATTTCAGCATCTCTTCCCATGGATCTTCCTCATTCAATGCAGTCTAATGTCAACATTTTTTTGTAAGGGATTTTGCATAAAAGACTTCCAAGAAAACCACTGGCCCCTCCTTTGGGTTTTATTTTGTGTTAAAGGAGCTCCATTTGAACCAGCTAATCTAGTTGTCTTGAAGTTATTAACATGGAAAACAGTTTTACTGATTGCTCTGACCTGTGCAGGAAGTGTAACTGAGTTAGAGGCTCTTATGGTGAGTCAACCCTATCTCATTGTCAATAGGGACAGGACTTCTTTGAGAACTAATTCTTCTTTTATGCCTAAAGTGGTATCAGAGTTTACTTCAAGCCAAACTATCCATCTCCCTATTTTCTTTCCTGTACCTAAAATTGAGGGAGATAGGATTCTCCATACTTTGGATGCGCACAGATAGCTTGGGTACTAAAGCTTCAGCTCTTCTGATCATTTGTTCATTTCTTGTGACAGCAAGAAGAAAACAGACTATTTCTAAATGGTTGTTTAAGGCTATTCTGTTTTGTTATGCTCACCATAACAAATCTATTCCAGGCAGGGTCAAGGCCCACTCTACCAGGGCCATGGCTTTATCTATGTTTTTTGGAAAAGGTTGGATTCTAGAAGTATTCTCAAAGCTGCTACTTGGTCCTCTGTACATCCTTTTTCAAAGCACTGTAAGCTTGATTCCTTCTCTAGGTCATGATCAGGCTTTGCCTGGACCTTTCTGCAGGTCTCCAGGACTATTCTCCTTCCACCTCCCAAATGTAGTTAGCTATAGTAGTCTATCCATATTGCTAAGGCTACTGCAGCTGTTATAAATATGATGACCACATTGCAGTTGTTTAAGCTGAAATGACCACAAAAGTTGATATTTGAATGATCACTGCTGCAGTAGTCTTAGCTGCTCCCTCTATCTCTTTGTATTTTTGATGTTTTTTTTTTTTTTATGCCATGGAGTGGACATTTTATTTTTTGTTGTTTCTAGCATTGCTTTTTCAGGGCTCAGCCTCCCTCCATCTCTTCTGACAAGAAAGGGTTTCTCTCCAAAGCTAGTATTTTAATCAGTCCAGCTTGAGCTGTTTGAAAGTTTGGGTGCATGGAAGGAGCCCTGAATCTTTGGATGCTGACCGTATGTTATATCCTTGGCAGGATATAACCCATATCACTAAGGCTTCTGCAACAGTGATAATTCTAACATCTGTTGTTATGATAAGCTCAAATTACACAACTGTACTTTTCTTTATTAGTGTGAACTGCTCAGTTTTGGCCTGACATACTTATCTGTTAAAATTAATCTGTAGGCCATTTCTTCTTGCCTGCCTTTCAGTCTACCTCTTTTTGAAATTATACAATTTTTGAAAGGCATCCTCCCCCCTAAGAAAGCCTATTCCTCCTTAGTGGGACCTTAATTATGTTACTGAAAAGTTGACTCGGCCTCCTTTTGAGGATACAGTTTCTTCTTCTTTGAAAGACCTTACTTGGGAAAACTGTTTTTAGTAGCCCTTACTTCTGCCAAGAGGGTTTCTGTACTTCAGGCATTCGTGGCCGTTCCACTTTTTTGTTTTTTCACAGAGACAGAGCTCCTCTTCGTAACGCTCCTACTTTTAGGCTCAAGGTAATTAATGATTTGTCTTTAAATCAGGCCATTCATCTTCCTTCTTTTTTTCCTCTTCCACAAAATGATAGTAAACGAAATCTTAAAACCTTGGCTCTACATAGATAGCTGAGATATTAAATAGATAAAACTTACGGTATAATAAGCTCTGAGTAACTTTTTGTTTTTTCCTTCCATTCCAGACAGTTGGGTTTGACTGTTTCTAAGCAAACCTTCTCCTCCTGTATTTCTAATGCCATTTCCTTTTGCTATTCTATTTATGGTGAGCAGCTGTCTTCTTCTGTTCATGTTCTTTCTACCAGGCCTTTATCCACTTCTGTTACCTTTTTTCAAGGATCTGGATACTCGATCCACTTTGGAAGTTGCTGCTTGGTCTTCTGTGCATACCTTTATTTAACATTATACGTTTGATGTGATTTCTAGGGCCAGAACTGGTTTTGCCAGATCCATCCTGCATGGGTTATTGGAGGGCTTCTCTGTGGCTTTCTCCTCCCTTCCTGTCCATTAGCTCTTGTACTCTTCCATTTGTAAAGAATACTACAACAGTGATAAAGAGGGACATAGTACAGATGTCCTTCAAGAATGCAACTGCAGTCATAACATATGGGTTGTCCTGCCTCAGGCAGCCCTCGGTCGGCCGGATTCCAAAGTCTAGGTCCAGCGTCGGCTGGTGTCGTCTCCTCTCTGACGTCAGAACGGCTGGAGTATAAAGGCATCGGCCGACGCCATCTTCTTCAGTCTTTCTTGCCGCGTGGTGCCTGAAGCAGAAGCAGTTCGCAAGTGCCGGTTGGTCAGCTCCTGTGTTTTCAGTACCGAAGTCATCTAAAAGCTAAGTACCCCGTTGGGGAACATTTTTTCTTGCCTCAGCCGATGTCAGAACAAATTGAGAAAGTTAATAATTGTTTGTCTTGTGGTAAACAAATGCCTCATAAGGACTTCCATTCTTATTGCCTACCTTGCCTGGGCCCAGACCACGACGTCTCGGCCTGTGCTTGCTTTAATAAGCGCACTCTCAGGCGCCGGGCAGAATTTGCCGAAGACTTTTTCGGCGAATCTTTCGCTTATATCGTGCCGTCAGAACAACCGACTACTCAATCTTCCAAAAAACGAAAGGACCGGGACCGACATCCTCGGCCCGCGTCCTCCACCGATACTCCTCCTAAACCCTCCGTGAGTGCTTCGGTCCCTTCAGAAGCGGTAATCCAACCGCTCCAGGCTGACGACACAGCGTTAACTCGTCCTTCGGTCTCGGAGTCTACACCGGTGCCGGTTGTTGACTTTCCTCCAGTAACCGAAGTTCTGGATCTACCCGACACCATTCCTGTGGACAAGGTTACTCCTGCACGTGGGGCAGCTAGGCCTCCTGTATCCATGTCCATCAAGGCCTTTGCACGTGCTAAGGCCACCAGCCAGGCCAAGGCCCATCCTAAACCTACTGCCCAGGCCCCTTCTTCTGATAAACAGATCATGTCTCTTGCTGCAGATCTTATTTCTCTTATCAGGGGGTCTCAGCCTCATCCAGACAGAGGTTCTCAGCCTCCTGCAGATAAAAGGCCCAGAACTGAGCAGGCCGACAACTTCTCTTCAGATGAAGCCTCTGGGGATTCTGAGCCTTCAGATACCCAAGAAGAATCCTTCCAGGCATATGAGGACTCTGATGCTGAGGAATCAATTCCCTCTGCCTCTCCTCCAGAGGATTTTTCGTTTGGTGAAGTCCTACACTCTATGAGGGAGCATTTTAAATGGCAGGGTCAGGAATTCTCTGATTCCAGAAAAAGGCTACGTACCTTCCTCAAGCTACCCCAGCACAGGTTTTTAGCTATCCCTCCATTTATGGATGTCCTGGATGATGTTTTCTCCGACTCCAGTGCTAACCCTGATTCTCTCCCTCCTGCTCCTGTCAAGCCAGACATATATTATAGGGTCCCTGACACCCACAAACATCTCTTTAAGGCCCATTCTGTGGATCTAGAAACTATTTCACAGGGCCCCAAGGGAGTGGCTACTTCCACAGCCAAGAATCCACTGCCAGCGGATAGGGAAGCTAGGTCCCTGGAGAGATGGGGTAAAAAAGTTTATACCTCTACCACCTTGGCCATGAGGTCACTTAACTGCCTTTTTCATATGTTTCAGTACCAGGATTTTTTACTGGATGATTTACAGAAAAAGCTAGCCTCTCCTGAGCCTATAGATAGAATGGCATTGCAGGATCTAGTACATAACACTCAGCAGGTTAGCAATCATTTTCTTCAGTGTGGTTATGATGCATTGGAGGCTTCATGTAGGGCAGCTATGACTGGGGCTGTTATACATAGACATGCTTGGTTAAAAGAACAGCCACTGCCAGACCATGTTAAAGTAAAGTTACTTGATGCACCTCTGGAAAAACAGAAGCTTTTTGGTGCTAATGCACAAGATGTGTTGAAGTCCATTGAGGAAAAAGCTAAATCAGTACAGACAGTCAAAGATTTCCTCCAGGTTCAGCCACCCAGATTCAGCAGGAATTGGCCTTCAAAGAATTGGTCCTTTCCAGACACTGACAAGTTTCAAAGGGGAAAAAACAGGCGTGCCCGAGGTAGAGGGCAATACCGAGGCTCCTACAGGGGCCGCCAATGGCAACCACCAAATCAAAGAAGTGGCACAGGCAGTCCAGCTGCACCACAAGGACAACCACAATGACTTGACTTTCATACCGTCTACAAAGACTCAAAGAGAAGCACCTTTGGGCGGAAAATTATCCTTATTCTCAAAAAACTGGCATATCTTAACCAAGGACAACTGGATTCTGGATTTAATAGACAAAGGTTACAGATTCCACTTCCATACTTTACCAATAAAACAAGGCATGCCAAACCTGCCACTTCATCAAAGGGCAGAGGCACTCATTCAAGTTTCAAAGCTGTTAAATATAAAAGCAATAGAAAAGGTCCCTCCACAGGAACAAGGCCAGGGATTTTATTCAAGACTGTTCCTTGTTCCAAGAAAGGAAAACAAATGGAGACCTATACTGGACTTGTCTACTCTAAATACTTATCTAATTGTGCCAAAGTTCAAAATGCTGACGTTGCAGCAACTCCTTCCCATGCTGGGTAAGGGGTCTTGGCTGGTCACTCTGGACCTCAAGGAGGCATACCTGCATGTCCCAATCAGACAAAGCTGCAGAAGATACCTCAGATTTCTTGCAGGGACAGAGCATTATCAATTCTCAGCATTGCCGTTTGGCTTATCTACTGCGCCCAGAGTGTTCACGAAATGCCTGGCATCAGTAGTGGCACACTGCAGACTCCAGGGGATTCAAATATACCCCTACCTGGACGACTGCCGCATACAAGCAGACAACAAGCAAACCTTGATAGCAAACTTGGACTATGTCATTCAATTACTACAGGCCTTGGGATACACAGTCAGCATTCAGAAATCAAGACTTCTGCCATCCCAACAGATTATTTTCCTAGGAGCCAAACTGGACACAAAAACACAGATGGCTTATCTCACAGAGGAAAAACAACAGCAGTTACCAGAGTGCTTCAAAGGCCTAGCAAAGCTCTCCCAGCTGACTGCAAGGAAAATCCTGCAGGCCCTGGGGTTCATGGCATCTTGCATTCTTCTGATACCTTTGGCAAGACTTCATATGAGAAAGCTGCAATGGTACTTAAAAAGCTTATGGTCCCAACACAGCCAAAGCATAGAGGACGTAATCCCACTCATTCCATGTCTGCAAAGAGAATTTTTGTGGTGGGCTCAAGCAAGTCAGTTAAACAAAGGCATGTCTTTCAACAGACCTCAAGCAGGTCAAATGATTACAACAGATGCCTCAGACCATGGATGTGGGGCGCACATGGAGGGCAGATGCATTCAAGGTCATTGGACACCAAGGGAAAGGCATCTGCACATAAACCAAAAAGAGATGTTGGCAGTGATACATGCAATCGAGACTTTTGAAAAATCACTTCAACAAGGACATTTGCTAATAAGGACAGACAACACCACTGTTATGTGGTATATAAACAAGCAGGGAGGCACTCATTCTTATCCCCTCTGCAGACTAACAGTGATTCTCTGGGAAAAATCCCTAAGTCTGAAGATACATCTGCAATCCCAGTTTGTGCCAGGCAAGGACAATGTACTGGCGGACAAGCTGAGCAGAAATTTCTTGGGTCCACACGAATGGATGCTGCATCCTCACATTTTCTCACAAATAACAAGGACATGGGGAAGACCGGACATAGATCTCTTTGCTTCTCACATGAATCATCACCTGGAAAAGTTCTGTACAAGAACTCACCATCCTCTAGCCTGGAAAACGGATGCTCTCTCCTTCAGCTGGAAGTCCCTAACAATTTATGTATTCCCTCCTCTACCACTGCTGACCCAGGTGATACTGAAGATCAAAGCAGAACAACCAACAGGCATTTTGATAGCTCCAGACTGGCCAAGGCAGCACTGGTACCCACTGCTGTTGAGCATAACTCGGACCAAACCGTGGCCTCTGCCCCTATGGCCTCTGCTTCTAACACAACACAATTACAGGACGGTTCATCAAAACCTGAAAACATTGCATCTGACAGCCTGGAGGTTACCATAACTCCTTCCGATATCTCTCTTTCCAAAAAAGTTCAAGAGATCTTACTGGAAGCACGCAGACCTTCCACCAGAAAAACTAACTCAGCCAAGTGGAAGAGATTCATCATCTGGAATGCTAGCAGGGGTCAGGATACAACAATATTGAGTATACCTCAGATATTGGAATACTTGGCAGAAATGTTTCATACTGGTCTCTCATATTCTTCCATAAAGATTCATGCCTCAGCAATCTCAGCAAAATACAATTGTGATCCACCTGTGTTTTCACATCCTTTGCTAAGACAGTTCCTAAGGGGATAAAGAATATCAAACCTCCCAGGAAACCGCCAGTACCTGCATGGGACCTCAACTTCGTCTTGGAAAAATTAACTCTTCCTCCCTTTGAACCAGCAGCAACTTCAGAAATGCAATTTCTCTCATGGAAAACGGTTTTCCTATTGGCAATCACATCAGCAAGAAGAGTCTCGGAGATACAGGCACTCATGGCAGTACCTCCTTTTCTAATTTTTCATCAGGACAGAGTCTCTCTAAGAACCAATCCTTCATTCATGCCAAAAGTAATTTCCAGGGTGTCTCTAAATCAAGCCATTCACCTGCCTACTATCTTCCCCAATCCTCAAAACAGGGGGGAAGCACTGCTGCATACTTTGGACATACACAGGCAACTATGCTACTACTTGGACAGAACTAAGGCCACCAGAAAGTCTGACCAACTGCTTGTAGCCTATGCTGCTGGAGTACAAGGAAAAGCAATCTCCAAACAAACAATTTCCAAATGGATTGGACACTGCATCAGATTCTGCTATTCCTTTCATGGAAAAGGTGTGACAGCCAATATTAGGCCACACTCCACCAGAGCTATAGCCACATCCACAGCTTTCCTAAGAAGAGTGGCTACAAAACACATTCTAGATGCTGCTACATGGAGCTCCATGCATACATTTACCAAGCACTACAACCTGCCTTTATACTCCAGATCCTGAGCAGGCTTTGCTTCGGCAGTCCTGCAGGGCATTTTAGCTACACCATCGCTTTCTTAGTTCCAACCACCCCCAGCTTGGCTATGGTATTCAACCCATATGTTATGACTGCAGTTGCATTCTTGAAGGACATAGTACAGTTTTGTACCTACCATAAATGTAGATGTCCGATAGATATGCAACTGCAGTCAGATTCGCCCACCCTCCTACCCCTCTGCAACCTTCTTTATGGGTCCACAACCCCTATTCCTACTAGCTGGGGGTATCTCTATGGTGTATCTGTTTATTACTGTTGTGCATGTCTGGAATTCTTTATCCATTCACCAAATTTAGCCTTCCTAGGAGGGCACCTGGCATCTGGGGCAAGAAACACTGAAGAAGAAGATGGCATCGGCCAATGCCTTTATACTCCAGCCGTTCTGACGTCGGAGAGGAGGCGACACCAGCCGACGCCGGACCCAGACTTTGGAATCCGGCCGACCGAGGGCTGCCTGAGGCAGGACAACCCACATGTTATGACTGCAGTTGCATATCTATCGGACATCTACATTTATGGTAGGTACAAAACTGTACTTTGTGTAAGATCTTACCATAATAGTAGATATCATACTTCTCACTGTTGCAGTATTTTGTCCCTTGCTGCTTCTCCCTGTTTTTCCCTTTGGCTTTCCCTCTTGGTAAGGGGTCCTAATTTTTTCCCTTTCCATGCAGTTGTCTTTGCTTCTCCTGTTGGGTTGCTCTGGTTCTTCTAGAGCAATTTAGTTCTGAGGATTAGGCACTCCTACGTTACTTATGTACCCTATGCCTTAGATGTAGGACAGTTATCTGATGTATGGTGCCTGAAAGGAGCTAAAGTTTTGGAATGCTAGCAGAACATTCAGCTAGCCTCAGCAGGCTGTCCAATTTGTGAAGAATGCACACAGTGAGAAGTAGAACATCTACACTTATGGTAAGATCTTACTCTACTTTACTTTATCTCAGGGTGTCATGGAATTAGTCCCTTCCTTCCAGATGGGTGAAGAGTTTTAGCAAGGACTTTTCTGTGCCAAAGAGCAAAAGAGGGAACTGGGAGACTTGTGCTAGAGCCCTCCTTTTTCAGTCTTTTTGTTAGGGTCCCAAATTTCAAAATGTTATCCCTTCAGACTGTGTTACCTCTTATTCCTTTACTATCTTTCTTGGCAAAGCTAGACTTTAAAGATGCCTACCATCACATTCCCATTTGCAAAACTATCAGACATTTCTTAAGATTTTCTGTATCTAGATTATACTATCAGTTCTCTGTCATACCTATTCAATCATCTTCTACTCCATTGGTGTTTATAAGTGTCTGGCTCCAATAATTACTTACTACAATACTTCAAGGCATTCACATTTTCCGTATTTGGATGATTGTCTTATATTTAGACACTTTTTTCCTGTTATCAGGAGTCCTTGACAACCATTCAGAAACTTTTACTTGGTCTGGGGTTTCAAGAGAACTTACAGAAATCCTCTTTCATCCCTTCACATGGAACAGTTTCTTGGATGTCTGCTAGAATCTACACTGGGAAGAGCTTTTCTTCCTCCAGACAAAGTAGAGATGTACCAAAATATATTCCTGTGTTTTTCCAAGCAAACACTAGAGGAGCTGGGATATATGGCTTCTTTGATTCTTATGATTCCCTTGGCCAGACTTCACATGAGGAAAACTCAAGTGGTATCTCAGGTCAATCTGGATTCAGCAGCAACATCCATTCATACCTCTAAACCTCTCAGAGCAAGAAGCCTCGGCAAAGCCATAAATAATGGGGGACAAAGTGCCAAAAATAGGGACATTTTTTAAATATTGCTTCTACAAACTTAGAAAGTTGATAGAATAAACAGATTTTGCTTTAGTAATAATTTTCTGAAGAATGTGAAGTATGAAACGTGAATGTCATTATTTTCTGACTACAGTCTTTAATGAATTGCAAAGATTTGCCAGAAAACCACAATTTTATGAAAAATGGACCAAAATGTGAGGCGAAAATCTGTACACTTGAAAGGTATGCATCCATTACCTTAAGTCCCTTTGGTTGGGGGTTATAAGGAGGGGAGGAGGTTCTATGGTGAGTGGTGCTGTTATTTCAAGTTCCAGGTCTCCCATTCTCCATTCTGCCTCCTTTTCAGCCTGTTACAGTGATTGCTTCAGACTTTGCATTGATGGCTGTTTCAAAAGATACAAAAAGTCCAAGGTTCAACAGGACAGACCAAAGCAAATAAATATCAAAAAGATGGTGGCAGCAATAAATGCTTTGAAAGCCTTAAATCACCTCTAGTTTCCAGGACCTGTGCAAGTTTTTTACAGACAACACCACAGTGATGTGGTTTATAAACAAATGGGTGGGGGAGTGTAGGTGGTACCAGATCTTACCCCCTTAACAACCTTGGTATTATAGGAAGTAAGAAACATGGTTTAGTTTCACCCTTCAGGCTTCATACATTATATCATAGCAAAGCATTCTAGCAGATAAGCTAAGCAGTCCCAGGACAAGCACTCACGAATGGAATCTGCACCTGAGGGGGTCCAGGAATTGATCCTACTATAGAGAACCACTCAAGTAAATCTGTTTGTCTCTTTTTAAAACAGACAGTTAAAGAAATTCTTCTCAATCATTATTTGCAAACAGGCCTGGAAGACAGATGCTTTCTCATTCTGATGGGAATGTTCCTCTATGCTTTTCCATCCTTTCCACTGATATGCAGAATTTTTCTAAAGATCTAGAACTGCTCAAAGATTACAGTGGTTACTACCTTTTAACGCAGACAACAGTGGTTTCCCTTCTTTTGAAATTGAGAAGGGCAGTTAACACAGGCTTTCCCACAGACTGGATTTGCTTTACACAGGACAGTGATTGTTTGCTACACCCAAACCTGAAAAAATCTTCAACTGATTGCCTGGATGATAGAATGTTGATACTTTTAGGTGATAGAATGTTGATACTTTTAGGTGCCTTTTTCTGAAGAAACCGATACTAGGGAACCATATATGTGTAACTGGGAAAGTTTTTCTAATTGGTACAATTTCAAGAATTAGGACCCTTTTAAGACCTGGTTGCCTCTGGTTCTTGATTATTTGTGTGAGTTACTGTCTTCTGGCCTTTCTTGCTCTTCTGTCAAAATTAGGCTTGCCACCCCTCCGTTTCTTTTCCGGACTATCAGGAAATCAAACTGATTCTCCGGTAGTCCGGAAAACACTGTACAAACTCCGGTATTCTGTTTAAAAAAGGAAACAGACTATCGGAGTTTGTAAATCGGCTGATTTACTATGCTTTTTTACAGAAAAGCATAGTAAATCAGCCAAAAGCAGGCGGCGGGAACGAAAAAGAGGGCGTTCCCGTTGAGTGATGCTGTCGTGACATCACAAAATAGGAGGTATGTTGGCGGGAGAGGGGGTTGGGGTGGGCGGGGTTATGGGTGACGTGAGGGGCGTGGCTTTGCTCCGGTTTTAGCCGTGAAGGAAGGTGGCAACCCTACTCAAAATTCATCTGTCAGTCATATCTACTATTCTGGCCCTGGATTCCCCCTCCCCCTTTCTTCCTCTTCCCAAGTCTTTCAGGTTTTGAAAGGGTGGTTTTACATATTCATCCACTTAGAAAACAGGTAGCTCCTCCTCGGGATCTTAACTTTGTACTTGAAAAGCTAACTCTTCTTCATTTGAACCAGCTCATCAGGCTGATTTGAGGCTGTTAATATGGGAGAGTGTATTACTCATTGCTGTGACTTCAGCAAGAAGGGAATCTGGGAGCAAATCCTACTTTTATGCCTAAGTGGTTTCAAAATTTTACTTAAGAACATTTATTAATTCCTGTATCATCTTGTCGGAACCTAAAAACAAAAGAGAAGGAATTCTTCAGACCCTGGATCTCCACAGGCAGCTCAGGTACTAGTTGGACAGGACTCAGTCCTTCAGGAATGCTGATTGGCTGTTTCTGTGTTATGAAGGTAAAAGGACAACCAATATAAAGCAGACAAGTTCGAGACTGCTGTCTCACAATATTTATTTTTGTTATGCTCACAATAATAAGCTACTTCCAGACAGGGTTTGGGCCCATTCTACCAGCACTTTGCTTTTTCTGTGGCTTTCTGGAATCAAGTGGGCTCTAGACGTATTCTGGAGGCAGCAACTTGGTCTTCTGTATATACTTTATAAACACTATCTTTATGTAACCCCGACATAATGCTCATTACAGAGACATGGTTTAAGCCTCATATCAAAGATAACTCCATTACCTGATCCGGATATAACATTCTTAGGGCAGACAGAATACACAAAATAGGTGACGGTATTGCCCTACTTTACAAAACTAATTTAAAACTCCAGCTCCTACAAAAAGAACATCCTAACTTCAATAATGCAGAAACCTTATTTGCTAAACTCCTTTTAAACCAGCACAAGCAGCTAAACTTACTCGGTATCTATATACCCCCAGGTGACAACCTGGCCACCCTAGTGTCAATACCACACTGGGCTTCCCACTCTCGCCCCCAAGAAACATTAGTACTAGGTGATATAAACATCAACTGGAATTCTATCTACTCTCCAACACCCATCAACCATATTAACCTATATAATTTCACCCAATTAATACACCAACACCCATCAACCATATTAACCTATATAATTTCACCCAATTAATACAATCACCCACACGCATCGATAAATCCACAAAAAGGAATCCATACTAAACTGGATCCTCTCCAACCAGCCCAACACTGCCTAACAGTGTGGTACACTACCCAACTCTCTCAGTGTCTACAATCCCATGTTCATCCTTAGACACAAACTCAAATCTAACAATTTCCCTTCCCTACTACAAACCCATTCCCATAAAAAATTCCCCACAGATCAATTCTTAGAATCCTTAAGACAGTGCGACTGGTCTGCCATCAAAATCTTCCCTCTAGACAAAGCAGTCAAAATACTTTAACACCACATTTCTAAACATCCTCACCCATCTTGCCCCAATCAGAATCATTAGGATTCATAGTAACGCCACCCCCTGGCTTCAGAAAACCACACGTGCCCTACTTAAGGACAGGGATAAAGCTTGGAAAAACTTGCACCAATACAAAGCACCCACAACTAGACAAGCCTTTCTCGAACTTAGAAACAAGGCAAAAAAACGAATTAAGAATGACAAACAGAATCACTATATCTCCCTGCAAAGCAAACACAGTAATAACACACATAAATTTTGGGCTGCAGTGAACAACAATCCTGCAACCTGGAAAAACTACCACAACCCCACCAAACCTAGAAGGTTCAAACTTAGACATAGCTACCAGTTTCAATAACTACTTTACTTCCTCTATTCATTAACTCATAAATGACACGGGTCCCACCAACCCCCCACAGCTCCCCAAAGTCCAATCAAACACTACCCACTTTTCACTCAAACCAGTGCAAGTTTTAACCATTCAAAAACTCTTAAAAAAACTCAAACCTACCACCCTTGCTGCAGACAATCTCCCCTCAACATACCTTCAACTAGAATCCAGGGCCATAGCTTACCCCATTTCTTTACTAATAAATAGATGCATCACTGAACACATCGTTCCATATTTGTGGAAAAACTCGTTTGTCATTCCCCTACAGAAAGGCAGCTCCTCCTCCTCTGGCCTCTCCAACTACCAACCCATTGCAATCCTGTCTCCCCTATCTAAGATTCTAGAAAGTTGTATCCATCACCAACTCCTTACCTACCTCCTCTCCAACAACCTACTCAACACAGCTTTCGCCCATCCCATAGCACTACCACTGCCCTGATGAACTTCACCAACACTATAAACTCACGCAGAAACCAAGGCAAACTAGTCTGTGCTACCTTTCTTGACTTATCGAAAGCATGCAATTCAGTCTCCCACAATAAACTCTTAACTTGCCTCTCTGAACTCAGCATCGACAGCCCCACTCTGCTCTGGTTCAGCAGTTACCTAAGCAACTGTCTACAGTCTGTCAAATGACTTAACTGCCTGTCCCCCCCACCCCCAGTCACTCTTTGGGTACCACAAGGGTCAGTTCTCGGCCCCCTCCTTTTTAATATGTTTACGAACCAACTTCACACAGCAACCACAAAAGCTGAAATAGTCCAAAACGCTGATGACACAACCCTGATCTGCTCTGGACCCAGTATACAACTTCTCCAACAAAAAAATTGAGAATCCTTCACAGAGATATAAGACTGGTTCAATAAATCCCAATATTAAACTCAAAGAAAACACAAAGTGTGTTTTCCTCCCACCAAGGACCAATGACCTCACCTTCTCCATTCTCTCAACCAACAAACCCCTCATCTTCCCAGGCTAAACTACTAGGACTTACAATCGACCAGCAACTTAAGTACAACAAATATATTTCTCTAACTATCTCCAAAGTCATCAAAAAGCTAGGGACCCTCTACCACAGCAAAAGGTAACTAATCTCTGAAGCTAGAATCACTATAGCGAAGACTCATCTCTTATCAACATTACTTTATGCCTCCCCAGTGCTAACAAACCTCAATAAAACTGACCTGAACAAATTTTCTATATGTTGCAACAAAATCGCCAGGTTCGCAGTAAATGCCAAATCTCACTGCCACTCCCTAAACACATTACACTGACTAGAACTCCCCAACTTATTAGAATACCACCAACGTAACCTAGCTTACCAAATCCTTTACTATCCAGAGAAAACCCATGCCCTGACTGGCCTCCTAAATTTCTATAATTCAAGTAGACAACTACACTCCAGTAACAAAACTCTGGTCAAAAATATTCCATGTAAAAATAGCTCCAGGGAATCTCTCTTCCCTAATGAAGTTGCAAAAACATGGAATACCCTGCCACCTGACCTCAGATTACAAAATTGTGCCTCAACTTTTAAAAACCTCCTTAAATCACACCTCCACACCATCCATTTATGCAGCTGCAATGGACCCCCCTGAAGCCTATCCCTGCTGTAGGTTCTATCCCCCTCACTTCTGGAGAAAACAAGTATTGTGCTCTACTCATGCTCAGCATATATATTGTAAACATTATTGTACTGTACTGACGCTCAATGTATATATTGTATATATTGTAAATATGTTCTTACCATGCTATTGCTTGCACATATACCGTACCTATGTTGATTCACGAAAGTGCTATGCTCAGAAACTTGTATGCTATTGCCAGTACATATACTGTACTAATGCTGATCCATGATTGTGCTATGCTCAAAAACTTGTACTTTAACTTGTATTCCTAAATTGATAACTCTCATAAGGCATGTTTCCTACCTGCCATTACCATATTAACTCTGTAACCTAATGCTGTTATCATGTATTACTCTTTACTCTGTTTACTGTGTGGAGCTTTTCTCCCCAGGACTCCACTGAAAACGGACACTTGTGGTCCAGTCGGACTATCCTGGAAAACAAATGTTAAATAAAAATACTTTAACACAACATTACAAAATGGATTCATTTTTCAGGTCCAGAACAGGCTTTGCTAAGATTATTCTACAAGAGCTACTGGAGTCTTAGCAAAAACACCTCACAAGGTCAGAAATAAGAAAACACACAGCCAGCCAGTACTTCACCAGTAACTTGCTTTTTTTTATTCCAACGATCTGGTACCTCGGCAGTTCGCCTTCAAGGATCACCTTGAAGTACTGGCTGGCTGTGTGTTTTCTTATTCTTACTGGAGTCTTAATCTACTTCCTCCTCCTCATCATCTATTATGAAGTTATGGTAATCCAGTGTAATAAACTAGGCTACTGAAACAAATGGTTTAATGAATTTAGTACAGTTATGTGTGCATACTTAACCATAACAGTAGATGTTATCATGGATCACTGTTGCAGCAGCCATACCCACCTCCATCTCCCTTTTTTTAATGTACTTCCAGGGTATACATGCATATACTCCTGTGTATATAGTTAGTGTTCTTGTACTTGTACTTTCTTAGCATTTTTCCTTTAAGGACTTATTGCCTTCCTTCCTGGGACAGGAAAACTCTGAAGTTTTGACACTCTAACAGCCTTTTATGTGGAGCTGTGCTCATGTTCCTGTCATTTAGGATGCATGGGAGGTGTCATGGTTCTGAAAAGCTGGCCAGTTGGTCATATTCTTGACAGGATGTAACTCTTAGGCTATTGCTACACTGATCTAATAGAACATCTACTGTTATGTGTAGTATGTTTACTTACACAACTATACTTTCTAGAGCATTCTTCTAAATCTTGGATGTCTGTAATAAAGGATATCCCAATGATACATAATAGTACTTAGACTTAGAGGCAGTGCAGCTGGAATGTCTTGTGGGCCTTTCCTTCTGTGAACTGTTACTAGTTGTGGTCTTCTGTACTATTATGACATATTTACAAAACTGAATGTAGTGCTATGTTTTATTGCATTGGATTTTTGCAGTACAGTTCAGAAACCGCATACATAGGGAATTAGATAATTAGATAACTGGACCACTATGCCAAGTGCAAGCAGGACTGAGTCTTTTGGGGCTAAATGCAGTGTACCACATTGTAACTGAATATGGTTTTAAGAGTGGACTTTGTCTGAAATGGAACCTTTCCTTTAGAACAAATTTACACCTGATCAAACTTAACCCAGTTAAAGACCCAGATAAAACTCTAACACTGAATTTAGGTAACAAGCAAATCATCTGGTAGATTGGAAGGAATCAACGAAGATCCAATAATTGCCTGTAACGTCTTGTAGGATTGGAGGTGCATAGTTGTGCTATACACTGACATTTCTGAGAGGATAAGAGATGCATAGCTGTGTGATACATTGCTTGGCATTCGTGGAGGATCAGAGGTGTTTAGCTGTACCATAACATAAGCCAATACCTCTGAAAGGATAAGAGATATGTAGGGATTCCATAAATTGTCTTATACTGCTGGAGGATTAGAGAGTTATAGTTGTTCCATTAACTGACACTTTTGAGAGGGTCAGAGATGTGAAATTTCCCTGGCTGTAGTGAGACAGTTTTATCAGAGATTGCCAGCAGCAGTTTAACACTCCTTATAGATCAACCTGACAGTTTGACATCAGAAATAGGTGGTTGTGCCAACAGCTGCAGTCTGATACCCCCAGAAGGATCAGACAGATCAGCCTATCAGCAGAGCTAGTCTGAGGCTGCTATGTTGTTATTGCGTCTTTAAGATTCTCACCCACATTATGTCACGTTTAGTGGGGTCAGAAATGCATGCTTGATACTTCTGGGAGGGACAAAGAAGTGTGGTTATGTCAGCAGCAGTGTGACACTTTTGGGAGTATCAAGAGTTATTTCTTTGTGAAAATTACTATGACATTCAGTGATGTGTAGTTTTGTTTGTCCACAGTAGCCTGGGAAGCACTGGAAAAGTGTTGTTACTAAAACAGCAGCCAGACAGTCTTAGGATCATATGTGTAGACTTGCCAAGACCAGTAGCTGTATCTGCTGAAGACAGTGATACAGGGTATTATGCTGTATGAAGTAATAACAGCTGGTATAAGTAACAACAATGGATCCTTTAGAAGGTAGGACAAAGGAGGGGAATGCATACGTTTATGGATGATTTATATAGTTCTTTGTGAAACAGAGGTATAAGAATGGTACACATGTTGGGCGCAATAACTCTGTCCATGTGTCCTATGTCTGATAAGTGAAAGGTGGTACATATCATGGATACCACTAAATATAGTTTTTAAATGGTTAACCTATTGATGTTACTTCATTAGCTGGTGAATACTGTGCACTCAAAATATTCGTAAATGGAAAGCATTTGTCTTAGATTAGTCTTTTCTTTTTACAGAATTTAACTTTAAGATGTGCATTGAAGCAGAGATATACTTGAATCTAACTAATTATTGCACTGTGGAATAGCTAAATCTTGATCACACTACACCAGAATAATATTTTCAGGAAAAAAATAGAAATTTTGAAGTTGTTGTCTTCATTTGATCTTCAACCTGTGGGTTACAGGATCTGGCACGGATCTGACTCTGCCGCATATATCCAGCATCTGATCCAAGCTCAAAGCTCCTCCCTGATCCATAATGCCCCCCCGTCTCCTTCCTCCCTTCAGATCTCTTTTGCTGTGCTTCATGTCTACATCACGATCCATGCTCTCTGCTGTTTTTGTGGGTAAGTGAATGTTCTTTTACTGTTAAATTCTTCTTCTCATACCCTTATTTACTCTTTTCTGCTTTCTACCTCCTCTCATGCTTCTGCTTTGGTTAAAAAAACACAAAAATTTCCTGTTCTCTAACTTTCTCCTTGTCGCTTGTGTGTTTCTGTGTGAGTGTGTTCTGGGTCTTAGGTTGGGAGAATGTCAGATCCCCCCCCCCCCCCCAAACCAGGCTTCAGAAAATGTTCAGTGTGGCCACAAGCTCTCTCTCTCCAGCTGATGGTTACACTCTGTGCATTGTTTGCCTTGGGGCAGCCCACCTGCAGACCTCCTGTTCTATCTGTGCCGGGTTTCATCCCCATGCACTGATGGACAGGAGGAACAAGCTTATCTTCAAGGGCCCCCTTCCCTCTTCTTCCTCCAGGAATCAGGACCCTTCTGCCCCAGCTGTTACCCTGATCTCTGCCCCGGCCTCTGGGACTCAAATTCCCACCAAGAGGTCTGGGGATGAAGACAAGTCATCTAAGTCAGGGGATAGGCCCAAGAAGCAATCCCCAGATTGCTCTGCTTCGGCCTACCCTCTTACCAAAGTTAAGTCAGCTCTGAGGCCGGAATCTCACTGGCTCCATTCCCCTTGGAGGAGCCCCAGACCCAGTCGCCAACTCAGACCTCCCCTCACCACCCCTCTAGGCCAGTGTCGGTGGCCTCTTCTACCTGCTCCACCGGTAATCTTACCAAAGTGGAGGTGGAAAGGATGATGCGGAAGTTCATCCACACCCAGATACAGAGGGGAGTCTTGCCTGTCCCCTCTCCCTCCAGAGCAGGGAGCATGCAGTCTGCATTTGTCTCTATTACTCCTTCTCCGATCTGACCCCCAGGTTAGATCCTTTGGATCTGAAGACACTCAACGTCGAGGGGCCAACTCCGATGGTACCTTGTACCTTGATGCCAGCTATAACCTTGAGCAGGTTGGATCCAATAGGTTCTCGGAGCCGTAGCCTCGGCATCAGATCCGTAGGGGTGGTGTCGGTTCCAAGTTTGTCATAGTGGAGCCCTCCCCTTGGTATCTCAGCGCCTGGAGGTTCAGCTGTGACTCCCCTGTCGGGTCAGAGGGGACAGCTCCTTCTCTGGTCCTTTCTCAGGAGGTCCGTACCCCTTTGGCTTTTAACGTGGTGGAGAGGGCACTCTTAATTTTTTTGAGACCCATGACAATCTCTTCTTTGGACTCCGCCCTTGCTCCCTCTGTTTCTGGCACAGATCCGGCCATCCTACCCCTGGGTGCCCCGTCTTTGGGACAGGAAGACGGTGGCAAGTCCTCCCCAGCGATCCCCACTGAGGAGGTCCCTCACAAACGTAAGTGCAAAAGGAGGCACTTAGACTCCCCACCGGAGCCCCTCACCGAAGACACCAATTTGCAGGAAGGGGAAGGTCCCCCTCGGTCACTCCCTGAGGATGTCTCCTTCAGGGACATCATGGAACAAACTGACCCCAGACTAATCGGTGTTCCTGGAGGCATTTGGCGCAGGACCTGCTATTTCCTGGGTGTCTCCTCCCTCAGATCCTTTAGGGATCTTACTACATTTTAGGCGTGGAAGGAACCAGACATGGTGGAGCCCATTCCCAGACGCCTGGACAAAGTTTTGAGCTCCCCTTCAGACAGGTCATATTGGAATAAAGTATCCCCAGTTGATGCCATGGTGGTGGCAGCTGCCACTAAGAAGGAACTCGCTCAGGAGAGCTGTATGGTCCACCCCCTTGACTGGGAGTCAAGGATGATGGACTTTTTCAGGAAGCGGGTGTACGCTTCAGCGACCTTCTCTGTACGGGTGCTAAATTACATGGCACATGTAATTAGACTACAGCGAGACTTGGTGAAGGACATCACTGAGTCGACCCCTGGGCCCATGTCAGCAGAGGACAGGAATGTGTTCTCCACTCGTATGGCACCCTTAAGTCAGTTGCAAACACCTCTATGCGTCTCCTCTCCCATGTGACTGAGGGCGCTGCTAGAGCTGCCAGTACCGGCATTGCCATCAGACGTCACACCTGGCTATGTTTCTATGTGTTGCGGAACCCTTCAAGGTGTCTTGTATGAATGCCCAGTACGATGGCTCCTCCCATTTTGGGAAGTCAATACGTGGTATCTTGGTTCAGAGTGAGAAGGATGGGAAGACTCTTGTCGGCCATCGGGATCTGCTTTTCTGCTCTTCAACGATCCTTTTCTAGGAATCAGCGAGGGACCAAGAAGATGTGGTTCCAGAAATCTCAAGAGTTCTCCCCAGGACACTCGGGACTCATCTTCTCCCAGGGGCAGAGCGGGATTTGATAGATGTCACCCTAGAGGCTGGGGGGGGGGGTCCAAGAAATCACAAGTGTCGAAAGTCTTTCTCTGACAGACTTGCACAGCAACCCTGAAGAGTTGCTTGGCTTCTCATTTCTGGGGGCAGTCGGGGATCACCTCTCGCTACACCTCACGGCATGGGAATCCATTACAGAAGATTGGTGGGTGTTGCAGATTATATCCAGAGGCTATTTAATCCCCTTTATCATGCCCCCCATCCACCCAAACACCTCTTGGACATTCCGCTTGCACAAAGGGAGGATGCTGCACTGGAAATTGCAAAGCTTCTAGAAAAACGAGTCATCCAACTTATCCCCCCAGACCAGTACGGGTTGGACATTTATTCCAAGTTGTTTTTGGTGCCAAAGAAGATGGGAGATTTAAGACCTATCCTGGATCTCTCCACCTAGAACTTGTCTGTAGCCAAGTTATAATTCTGGATGGTCACCCTTCTATCTGTCCTGTCCTTCCTGCAGGAGTATGATTGAATGTGCTCAATTGACCTCCAGGATGTGTACTACCATATCAAAATGGACAGGCGATCTCGGAGGTTCCTTCACTTCTGGCTGGGAGCCAATCGTTATCAGTTCAGAGCCACTCCCCTTTGGTCTCACCACAGCCCCCAGGGTGTTCACCAACGTGATGGCAGTGGTAGCGGCTCACTTGACACTCCAGGGCACACAGGTCTTGCTCTGCCTGGACAATTGGCTCCTCGCTGCCCCTTCCAGGCAATAGCTCAATCAAGCAAGTGATTCCTTTCTTCTCTTAGCCCAGCAGTTGGGCATTACCATCAATCTCAACAAGTCGTCTCTGGCCCTGGTTCAAGTGTTAGATTTCACTGGGGCTCAACTGGGTACTATTCAAACCAAAGTCTTTCTTACTATGGACAGGATTCAGTCTCTGAAGCTACACATCCTTTGCATTTTCCAAGCCCAGTCACAGACAGCGAAAATGGTATTAAGGGCGTTGGGGTCTATTGCGGCCACGATCAGTCTCTTGCCCATTACACGTTTTCACATGAGGATTCTGCAGTGGACTCTCGCGGTTCAGTGGTCCATGCTAGATCTTTCTTTGTCTCATCCTGTTTGAATCTCTTGAGTGTGCAAAGACTCCCTCCTGTGGTGGATTCATATGCTGGATATGACTCGGGGTCGCTTCTTTCTTCCACCCTCCCCCTTGACCACAGTGACCACGGACGCCTCCCTGCTAGGATTTGGAGCACTGCTCAGGAAGGACAGTCCAAGGCACATGGTTCCCCCTACAAGACCAAATTGTATATCAATGTCCTGGAGATAAGGGCAGTGCTTCTAGCATTGCAGGCTCTCCATGCCCATCTTTGCTATCCAAATGGACAATATGGCCGTGGTCTGGTACATCACGTCTTACCTTCTATGTCGCAAAGCCATGCGAGTGTGGGAGTGGGCGACTTCCACTTTCCAGGGAGGTCCAACATTCTAGTGGACAAGCCTCAGCAGGTCTATTCTGAAACCTTACAAGTGGTCTCTGAATCCTTCAGTAACGAAACAGATCTTTCTCAAGTGGGGACAGCCTTGCTGCTATCTCTTCACCTCTCCTTCCGATGCGAAATACAGCAAGTTCTTTGCTCTGAAACCTCCACCATAGGAAGCCCCCCCCCCCCCAGAGACACTCTGATTCATGCTTGGCCTCCCGGTCTTCTGTATGCTTATCGTCCTCTCTCCTTGATTCCAATATTCCTTCAGAAAGCTCGCAGGCTGGAGAACTCAGTTATCCTCATTGCCCCATTCTGGCCTCCTTAAGTCTGGTTCCCCTCTTGGTGGTCTCATTTGGTGGCTCCACCATGGACGTTGGATCCAGTTCCAGATCTTATTTCTCGTCGATCAGGGATTTCCCATCCAGACCTGGGCAGTCTGAAGCTCACTGCTTGACTACTCCAGTTCTGCTGATAGTCAGCACTCCCGGTTTATCTTCACCTGTCAAAAAGATTCTGGTGGCGGCTCAGAAGTCTTTCACCAGAAAGGTGTACTCTAACAAATGAAAATGTTTTTCAATCTGGGCTTCACAACGTGCTCTAGATCCCTTCACTGCTCCAGTCTCGGTGGTTTTGGAATTTTTGATAGGGCTTTTTAGCAAGGTGCCAGTTCTTCTACAGTTAAGGTTCAACCTGCAGCAATTTCCAGTTTTCATGTAGGTGATAATATGGCTTCCTTAGCATCCTCTAACCTTTGCAAAACCTTTCTTAAAGGCACCTTTCTCCTTTGGCCCCCAGTAAAGGACCCAATGCCGCCATGGGATCTTACATTAGTTCTGCAAGCTTTAGTTTCATCCCCTTTTGAGCCTGCAGCCTCGGTGGCTCTGCAGTTTCTGTCCTGGAAGATGGCCTTCTTGGTAGCTATTACTTCTGCCAGGAGGGTTTCAGAGCTTCAAGCATTGTCGGTAAAGCCTCCTTATATGATTTTTTATAAGGACAGGGTATCTTTGCGTACTAATCCATCTTTCCTCCCTAAGGTAGCTTTGGAGTCAATTATTAATCAAATGATTAATCTCCCAGTCCTTTTCCCAAATTTTCAAAACAAGGGAGAATATAAGTTACACTTTATGGATGTGCACAGACAATTACGCTTTTATCTGCACAGGACTAAATCCTTTCGCAAGTCTTACCAGCTTTTCATTTCCTACTCTAAACTCTTTTTGGGGAAACCAATATCTAAAGTCACCATCACCCGCTGGATTTCCCAGTGCATTATTCTAGCATACTCTGTTCAGGGGTTATCCCTGCCAGGTCAGTGAAAGCACATTCTACCAGATCTATAGCTACTTCAAGGGCCTTTTGGTCCAGAGTTTCGTTGGATGATATTTGCTCTGTGGCTACTTGGGCTTCATCTCATACCTTGATTTTGCATTATAAATTGGACATCATATCTAGGAACAGGGTATCTTTTGGCTCCTCCGTGCTCCAGATTATCTTTCCATGAGGTCCTCCCAGGTGTGTAGTAGCTGACAACTCTGTCCCACAGGTTGAAGATCAAATGAAGACAACAACTTCAGATAAAGAAGTTATGTATTCACCATAACGTTCCATCTGAATTGTTGTTCTTCATTGTCTTCAACCATTCCTACCGCCTCCCCCTACCTTGCATAGACTGCATGGTGGTTTAACAAGTAGAGGATGGGGTCACCTCCTGCTTGCCTCTTACTCCCTACCTGTTTGTTGCTTACGCAGACGTCTAGTTTGAAATAAAGTGTTGGGTCTGGTGAGGACGTTAGTTGGGCAGCAAACTCGATTGAAGGGAGGAAGGAGACAGGGGCATTATGGGTAAGAGAGGAGCTTTGAGCACAGATCAGAGGCTGGATATGCGGACTAGTTGGATCCTTGACAGTTTCGAGAATCCACAGGTTGAAAAGCAAATGAAGAACAACAACTCAGATGGAATGTTATGGTGAGTACATAACTTCTTTTTTTTTGTCAGATCCAAGAATCTGTGTTTGTAGTTGGCAGGGTACAAAATTGAACGATGGGAGTCTATGCTCCGTAAGCCCCAAAAACTTAAATTACCTACTCCACTGTCACTGCATCTTGTAGAAAGACTTATTTCTATAGTTCCATAGTTCCAGTGAATGTGGTAGCTAGTGTGTTTTCACTGCTTTTGCCAGTAACACTTTCATGTGCTTTGATAAGGGTGTGATAGACTGTAGCAAAAAATAAAATCGGTTGGTGATAAACCTACAGCTATTTTGTTCTTTGTTTAGGAATGCAGAGGCTTGTTGAGCCAGATTTTAAATTTGTACAATCATGTAACTGTTAAAGCTCACTTAGTTATCAAGAGCATGGAATGGGAGTAGTCTGTTTAATCAAGGGTAACCTCTTCAAAAGTCCACCTCATCATGTTTAATCCTTTCCCTAGAAGTAGTCTGACACCAGAGAATGATTATATTTGTAAGTGAGGTTTTGAAGCAAATCCCACCTCCACAGTAGTACCACTTTGGGAGAAGGGATTCAAGGAGTCAGACTTTTAAAGACAACATGCAACAGTTATGGTAATGAGGTTGTAAACAAGCATTTATAAAAAAAGGCAATCAGGTATGCTTAAATATTTAGATGTCATTTACCCTGTCTGATTAAAGGTAATGTACATAATATTTCAGTACATTGTACAGAGTATGGGTAAAAGTGTTAGAAAGAAAACAATGCTTCTTGTTGTGACTTTCATACAGTGGCATATTTAAAAACACCTAAATGATAATTTTCTGTTTCTTTTCTGCTTTTTTTCAGTTGTACCAATACCTCAAAGCATTTCTCCAGATTTCTTGTTGGAGCAGAGTTCTGTAGCCACTGGTGTGGTAACTGAGAATATGCCCTGTATATCTGAAGATAATCCTGCAACTGTGATAGCCTCTGTGTCAGCAGAATGTCCAATGGAGGATCATGTTATAATACAAAATCAGGTACAACATTGTAAAGGATCTGTGTTGGTTCATTTATGATCTCTGATCTCTGTTTGGCATATTAAAATGCAATGTTAGACACATTTAAGGTTATTTTACAGGGATCCTGTTAGCGCACTGAGGAAGGACTTCTTAAAATGAATTTGAAGTATTCATGAACTACATGCAATATCCAGAGAGTAGGATCTAAATAAAATTAAACTGAGGTCTGTATTGTAATCTAACTAACAATTAGAAATACAGGCAAATTGATTACTACCACATGCATTTCCTCTGCCATAGAAATCATATGTTTAAAATTATTGATTAGTTTATCTCTGTAAGAGATGTACAGTAGATGGCCTTTTACTAATGAATCAGAATGGATGGTGGCAATTGGTTTTAAACTGCATATGTTAAGTAATCTCTTCCAGCTATAAGAATTGTGGATCAGTACTTTTTTGTGTGTACTAGTGATCTTCTCAACCATAAAGTAAGTATAGATTGATAACCTTTTCCTGACAGCTTTGTTAAGTTGAAAATATCCTTTACTGGCTCTCTACTTACTTACCTCAAGAAACCGTAGTACTGGGTGACTTTAATATTGACTGGACTACTTGTATTTCACCTAACCCAACAACCCATATAAACATATATGGCTTTACCCAAATAATTACCTCCCCTACTAGAATCCATAAACCTAATAACAAAGAAAGCAGCTTAGATTGGATCCTCGTTAACAGCCATCCCTTGTCTTATAAAGCAGGCATTCAATCCATCAGAAATAGCACAAAAACTGCTCCATGGCTTACATATGAAACTAGACAAAAAATCACATTAAGAAATAAAATTTGGGCCAAATGGAGAACTATTAAAAATTCAATAGACCATATAAAATTTAAACAACTGAGGAACTCTACTAAAACTTCTGTACTTCTTGACAAGAAAAACTTTTACTTTCAACTACAACAAACCCAGAAGCACAAACCAGAGAAGTTCTGGTCAGGTATAAACAGGCTGTTACATCCAGGTCACTCCAAAACACCAACCCAACATGCTCCACCCATGACAATCCTAAACTTATTGCTAATGCCTTCAATACCTTCTTTACTGATGCCATCCAATCCCTAGCCAATTCTTTACCCCCTGTTACCACTAATCTGTCACCCACTATAACTAACTTATCTCCCTCATTTCATCTACAACCTGTACCTACATCTCTTATCTGCACCCTTCTCCAAAATCTTAAACCAGGCACCCCTTCAGCTGACCTCCTACCAGCTGAATATCTACAGAAATCAGCAAAAGTCATAGCCTATCCCATTTCCATACTTATAAACAGAACAATTACCGAAGGAACAATCCCATCTATCTGGAAAATCTCCCATATCATTCCTCTTCATAAGGGTGGTGACACTACTGGACTCTCAAACTTTTGCCCTATAGCCCTACTCTCACCATTAGCAAAAATAATGGAGAAATGTATCCACCAACACCTTCTCCACAATAATTTACTTGCCAGCTGTCAGCATGGCTTTAGACCATTCCACAGCACAACGTCTGCTCTTCTATCCATCTCTGATTGCATTAGCAAAAATCATAACAACTCCTCCCTATCTTCTGCACTCTTTATTGACCTCTCAAAAGCCTTCAATATAGTTAACCATCACCTTATTTTGGATATACTTAAATCTCTCTCACTTGATACACAGGCACTACTCTGGTTTAAGTCCTACCTAGAAAACAGACAACAAGCTGTACTCTGGGACAATGAACGTTCCACACCCCTTCCTGTTTTCCTTGGTGTTCCTCAGGGCACTATTTTATTAATGATCTAAATCTAACAATTCTTCAAGCTACCTGCATACAATATGCAGATGATTCAACATTAATATGCTCTGCTATTTCCTTACCAGAAGATCCCTTACCCAGAATGTATTCAATAAAGTTGAAAGTTGGTTCCTACAGCACTGCCTTCTCCTGAATGCCAGAAAAACAAAAGTATTGCTCTTCAATCCTACAATAAAGTTCTCTCAATTGGACCTTACAGTGACATCAAATAATGGTATTGTAATATCTCCAGAACCAACCACCAAACTCTTAGGTTTGACAATAGACCATAACCTTACCTTTGACTTACACATCAATACCACCATAAAATCAGTTAACAGAAAAGTAAGGCACCCTTTACAGAATTAAACCTTACCTTACCCCTGCAGCCAGAACTACTATTGCCCATACCCATCTCATCTCTACCCTCCTCTACGCCTCTCCCATTTATACTAATCTTTCAAAAATCAACCTCAACAAACTGGCAGTCACCTATAACAACATAGCCAGATTTGCCACCAACTCCCCATTTAGAACCCACCACTGTTATAATCTAAAACAATTTCGATGGCTAGTACTCCAAAATAAACTACTATTTCAACAACTTACTATCACACACAAGATCCTATATCATCCTACCAATACTCCAATACTAACTAGTCTTATCACCCCCTACAGAAATCTCACAACCCTTCGCTGAGCCAGTAGGTTACTAATAACTATACATAAATCTAAAAAACAAAGCTGGGGACACACTGTTCTCAAACACTGTAGGGAAGTCTTGGAACCTGCTCCCCAGGGAACTCTCATCTCTCTCCTCTACATCTCTATTCAAAAAGCAACTTAAAGAATATCTTCTAACTCACTGGCTATGCCCTTGTATAAATCCTGAATAACTCTCCTCCTTCATATTTTATGCCTAGTTTTTCTTATAACTGTCTTTTTCTCTCCTATTAACCTCTGCGTTATGTGATTTTTCAGATTACTAAACTTCTACTAACATTGCCTTCCATGAATCTGCCACAGAGCTTAAACTTGTTTAGCAAGCTCTCTACTGTATAAACATGACTCTACCTCAGATATTTGGAATTATAGCTTGTATGAAATTGTAAACTATATTAGTACTATGCTGTTATGTTGAAATCTTGTTTTTCTAGTTGTAAATGTAGTGGAGCTTTTCTCCCCGGGTCTCTACTGAAAATGGACAAGTGTCCAGCTAGACTAGCCTGGTCAACAAATGTAAAATAAATAAAGTTCTACATTTCTGGTACTAGAGAATATAACTAGCTGTGCATTTCTGTCAGTACAACTGAATACTGCATAGTCTGTAGTAAGACCTGTCATAACTGCACATGTTCATCATTTTAGCTGCCTCAGTGGCATTTTGGATTATCTGCCAAGGTAACCCAGTGCTGGGTAGCATTCAAAAGCTCAGACTGCCCTCCCTGTTTCGTCTTCTGATATCTGATTGGCCGAGCATATCTTGAGAGGTAAGCCTTCAGCTGTCATAGGATGTGAGTGTTCAGTCTTTTTTTTGCCATCCAAAGAAGAAAATCCTCTGACTCTTTGTGGGATCCAGTGCTGATTTGTTTTCAGTTTGCTGCTCAGATAAGCCCCATTTGGCCATCCCTTCCTGCCATTTTATGCTTAGATGTATTATTGTCTTTATATTTTTTGATTATTTAAAATATTTATTTTAATATTTCATTACTGTCAGTGTTTACAGTAATTACTGGAAGAATCTCTACTTGTAACAGTATTTATTTGGCTTTTGTCTTTGACAAATGTTTTTCTTTTTTGCTATCTTTTTTAGGAAACTGTCAGTATTCTCTCAAAAGTGCAGTGTGTGTGTGTGTGTGTGTGTGTGTGTGTGTGTGTGTGTGTGTGTGTGTGTGTGTGTGTGTGTGTGTGTGTGTGTGTGTGTGTGTGTGCGTGTGTGTGCTGTTAGACACTAGAGACCTATCTTTCCTGTTGTTAATCTGCTTTGTTTTCATCCCTTGAAAATATTGCAGAACCTGAATTTTTTCAGCATTTATACATTATTTATTATAGGTATGACTCTGTTCTGTGTTTTTAAAATCAGATCCCAATTTTATCACAAATGAAGTTAAATGTACTGTGGAGATTTTACTCTCTCTCTCTCTCTTTCTCTATGACAAAAAATGTAGTTTAAATTGCAATTACATATCATTTTATGGCAGTTTAACATGGTCAAAGTGTGCGGAGCTACTTTTTAACAATGGTTTAGCACAATCGCTGCTTTGGTATTTGGATTTTGTATACTGGAAATTCTTTAACATTTGCAGTTGTAAAAGAATTCTGAACACATTTCAAACTGTTTTTTTTTTGTAATAATAGCACAGTTTGGCAGAGTGTAGTTGTGGGAGACATGCTTATTACTAGAAGCTTTAGCTACTTATTGTTATACAGTATCCAGTACTGTCAGTTTATTATTCTGGCTGCTGTTCTCTCCCCTGACTTGATGGAACCGGAGTCTAGTACCCCCCTTCAAATCCAGTTGCAACTAAAAAGAAAAAAAAAACATAAAAATATGCCTCAGCATATGGCTTTTTGATTTTGTTCATCCTGCAGCCCACCTACCTTTTTCCCATTCTCCCTGTAGTGCAGCTTTGCCAGCCACTATGGAATGGAGGTTAAAGACATCCTGTGGGGCTACTCCAGTACCTGGCACAGGTAAGGGAGAACAAATGCTTTAGGTATACGAGTAGTCCAGGGTAAGAGATGCTTTGCCAGATATAATCCTGTGTCCCCTTCACAAGAAAGAGAAACAAAGGCTTCATCTTACAGCTCATAATCAGATTATAGCTGCTTAAATGGCTAAAGTGGTTTCTTGGCTAAGAGTGTTCTTCAGGTATCTAATTCTGGCGGTTGTGTTCCCATACATGACTGTAGTGCTAGGATGACTAGAGACCTTTCTATTGTTGCAGAGAATGATGAGGACAGTGGTGATTTCCTAGCTGATGCTGCGTTCAGTCATTAGGATTCTTCAGAAGGTGAGTCATTAGGATTCTTCAGAAGGTGACCTGAGCCTAACTCCAAAACCAGTGTTCATGTTTCCTCAGATGATTGCTAGATTTACCGGTGCTTTTGCTTGGGAGCAGTCACAAGCTACCCCAGAGCATGGCAGGGTATATGAATCCCCGTCCTTGTAAAACTAAGGTCATCCTTGTCCTTAGTCAAATTACAGCTTGGATCTATGGATGGGAAACCGAAAATTTACCCCAGGACTACCCTCTGTACTATTAATGGAGGGAGGCAGCTCCTAAATGTTTTATCTCATGCTTGGGTCCCCTCAAAAAACCTAAGGTATGATCCCAGTTATTCTAATTAGGGGTAACATATAATTATTGACCATGGGCTGGGTAAGGCCAATGTAACATGAAATGGGATAGGTTAATTCAAGCACCAAACGGTAAACTGGCTAGGCTTAAAATAGCCTGCAAGGGTGTTAGCCCAGTACTTGCCTATTAACCTGTGGCCTTATAGATGGCAAGATGCCAAATTCTGTGGCTATCCTCTCTCTCTTACTGGCTTTGGAAGATGTTGATAAAGCTGCCAGAAGGGCACCAGTATCTAATCTAGTAGTCCTTGGGAAGGCCCATGGAAAATATAGGGTCTCCTTGTTTATGACAGGTCTCTTTTCTCTTTAGACTGCTGACCTAGCTGAGGTCTCCCCAGCTGCCTGCTCAAATAAAAAGTCCCCTGGCCTCTTCTAATTCAGTGCCACTGATTAAGAGGGAAAATATTTAGATCTTCAAGGCAAAAGGATGTCTATTTCTAGTAATCTAGCCTTTAGAATGTTAAATTTTCAAGGCTCTATGTTATAATTTATTTTTCAGTGTGAGTAGGGTTCGGATCATTTTACTGCATCCTTACCTGCAGAGCTCAAATGTTATATAAATGAAATTGTTTCTGGTTTGGCTCAGGTTTTGAAACATGCTTTGAGAGGTGTGATTGACTGCGTAGATACTGTCTTGAGAAATGCTGCTTCTCTTGTATTAAGACTGTATGCTAGGATATGTAAGCAGAACTTCTCTCATGAGTTAAAAGCTGAAAATTTGAATGCACCTTTATGTTGTGAATTGGTGTTTGGTCCCCCTGTTACACAGATTCACAAACATTGGGATGATATATTCAAACTAATGCATGGGGTATCTAGAATGGTTCTTGTACCCATGTTCTCCCCAAACAAGATGTCTTCCTTCAAGGGCTGAACAAACAAAAATCAGGGATTCAAAAGGAAATGGCAGGAAGATTATTCTTTGAAAGTAGTATATATATATATCAAATTAAAAACACACAACCAATTAACTAATCAAAAAATCAAAAATATCAAATCAGATGGTTCCAACTGGATTCCGAATTTAAACCCAAAGGTGTTAAAGTGCCATATTTTAGAATATAAACTGTTTCCAAGGGCTGAACAAACAAAAATCAAGGATTCAAAAGGAAATGGCAGGAAGATTATTCTTTGAAAGTAGTATATATATATCAAATTAAAAACACACGACCAATTAAAACACACGACCAATTAACTAATCAAAAAATCAAAAATATCAAATCAGATGGTTCCAACTGGATTCCGAATTTAAACCCAAAGGTGTTAAAGTGCCATATTTTGGAATATAAACTGTTTCCTTATACAATAATTTATGTTTAAGTAAAATATTTTCTCCAAACGTAACTACCACCTTGTAATAAAGAAGAATCACCATGATGGTATTGTATAAAGTGCAAGGCTGTGGGGCTCTCCAAATGTTGTTTCTTAATGTCCCTAATGTGTTCCTGAAGTCTCAATTTAAAGGCTCTTTTACTTTCTCCTACATAAAATAGATTACACGGACACCTAAGGGGATAAATAATGCCCTCAGTAGTACACGTAAATCTATTCAGTTGACTAAACCTAATATTATTAATTTTTGTAAAAGAGCAAACAATAAACCATCAGATACAGCATTTCCCACATGGGAAGGTGCCCACTATAGAAATAAGAATCTATATGAATTCGGACAGTGGGGGAAACAAAACTACTATGAACCAACATATCCCTCAAACTCCGACCACGCTTATAAGAAATAAAGTGGACATTATTAAATATAATAGAAAGTTCACAATTTCACAATGAAAGACAAGCTTTAAAGAATTTATCCAAGATGCCTGAGCTGTTTTTTAAGCCAGCTGATAAAGGGATCAAAATAGTTGTCATGCATTATAAACAATATATGCAGATGTGTTATGATCATTTGAGTGAACAGACTGTTTATGAAAAGATTAGTATTGAGGTATATAATATAATATAATAATATAAACCCCTGGCACAATATAAAAAATTATTAGATAAAGGTTACAGGCTGGGTTAACTTACGAAAGAAGATGTGGACAAAAGGTTTAGTGTCATTGGCTGTAGTATTGCTAGTTTTGATTGTTTGCCTAAAGTTCATAAGAGTTTAATTAACCCATCTGGCCATCCAGTTGTCTCGGCTTGTATTTTTTTTACATAAAATTGGTCTCCTTCTACATGAATGTCTTCTTCCTTTTGCTGTTAAACTTCCTTCATATATCAGAGATACTAATGATTTTTTGGATAAAATCTCTGAACTTACGTGGAATACAGGCATGTACTTGATAACTTTACATGTTAAAAGTCTCTGTACTACTATCAAACATGTGCATGGTGTACAGGTATTACACTGTTTTTTAGGTGATAGTCCCCTTTCTAATTACATAATTGAACTTTTGCATTTTTGTCTTGTTAACAATTTTTTTTATATTTAATAATGAAATCTACCACCAAAGCCAGGGTACAGCCTTGGAGGCTCCTTTTGCCCCCATGTATGCCAATCTGTCTATGGTCCTGTTTGAAACTGAGTATTTGTATAAACATGATTTTATGAATAAATACGTTATTCAGTATTTTAGGTACATTGATGATTTAATATTTATTTGTACTGGTGGTCATAATGGATTTAGTGATTTTGTTCAAGATTTACAAAATAATAGATATAATTTTACTTTTGATGGTTTACAGCTGGGGGAGGATGTCTCCTTTTTGGATATAAAGTTGCAAGGTCCAAGTAATGGAAAAATACAGACATCAGCATTTAGAAATATTACTGATGGTGGGCAATACCTGCATGGGGATAGTTGTCACCCCCCTCACCTAATTTCCTTTTTACTCTTTGCAGAATTGTTATGCTTATCCAGGTTATGTGATAATGAATCAGATTTTCTCAATGAAGTTAAGAAGACTGTTAATATGTTTATAAAGTACAGTTGTGTAAAATCTTACCATAACAGTACATGTCCTTGCCTTCAGCGCTGCAGTGTTCATCACATATGAGATTCCCTGCCATAGAAGCCTGAAGTCCAGTCAGTCTACCAAAGTGTACTGTTGCTTTAAGGTATGCTGAATGTACCCAAACGCTCCTTGCGTAGCATAGGGCATAAAGATGACATTCAGGTGTACCATCCTCAGAATTTATTGCCCCAGTAAGAACATCAGTTCAAGGAAAACCAAAGAGAACCTGTACATCCAGGAAGAAAAAGGACTGGGGGGGGGTGGAGGGAGGGAGGGAGTGAATACTGCAGCGGTGAAGGCAGGGACATCTACTGTTATGATAAGATTTTATACAACTGTACTATGTCCTTACATTCACCACTGCAATATTCATCACATTTGAGAGAGTGCCAAAGCTCAAGAAGAAGCTTGGTAGAAGAAGCAGCAGTAGAGCCTTCTAAGAAGCCACGAAGAATGGCATTAGCAAAGCCAGCTCTAGCTGTGGCGATACCATCCAACTTGTAGTGTTTGGTGAAAGTATGCACAGAATTCCAGGTTGCTGCTTCAAGAATAAAATTAGTGTCTAAGCCCTTGAAAAAAGCAGCAGAAGAAGCCACAGCTATAGTAGAATGAGTCTTTACAGAAGAAGGAAGGTTCTTGCCATGAAAAGTGTAACAAAAAGAAATGGCCTTTAAAATCCAAGTAGAAATATTTTGCTTGGAAACAGATACTCTTAAAGACCTAGGTTGAAAGGAAACAAACAACTGATTAGATTGTCTGGTATCTTTAGTCTTATCCAAATAAAATCTGAGCTGTCTATGCACATCCAAAGTGTGCAGCACCCTGTCAGTGTCAGATTGCGGAGAGGGGAAAAAAGTAGGCAAATTAAAAGACTGATTAAGTGACAATTCATTAACCACCTTAGGCATAAACGAAGGATTAGTACGCAAGGACACCCTGCCCTCATGGTACATCAAAAAAGGCGGACAAGCCATAAGGGTTTGCAACTCAGACACCCGTCTGGTAGTAGTAAGAGCTAACAAAAGAACTGTCTTCCAAGAGCAGTGTTTCAGCGGGCTGAAAAGGAGCCTGAGTCAATTTCTCCAGAACAAAATTATGTTCCCAGGGAGGAGGAACAGGCTTCCTGGGAAGTCTAATATTAAGGACACCTTTAAGAAATTGCTTAGCCTCAAATCTAGATGCTAAAGGAGGAGTTAAAGGAAGACGAGCAGAAACCGCTAAGTAGGCCTTAATAGAAGAATAGGCCAAGCCAGCATTGAACAGCTCACACAAATAAAAGAGAATCAAAGGAACTTCCATAGTAAGTGGGTCCAGGTTACGAGAGAGACACCAAATAGAAAATCTCTTCCATTTAGATAAGTAGGATTTCCTAGTAGTGGGTATCCTGGCTTCCTGCAGGACCTGCAGCATGTCCTCAGAAAAAGGGTATGAAGAATCAAAACTCTACCACCTTCAGTGTTAGTTGAAGCGTGGACAGGTGGGGATGGATGAGAGATCCCTTGTTCTGTGAGGTAACTTGTGATGATTTCCCTTCACTAGATGCAGAAGTAGAGGGAACCAGTGCTGTTGCAGCCAAAAGGGAGTCACCAGCAAGATTTTGGGAGCATTTTGTTGAATCTTTAACAGGACTTTCAGAATGAGAGGAAGGGGAGGGAATGCATAAAGAAACACCCCCTTCCAAGAAAATGAGAAGGTGTCCATCTTCCACACCAGACGACCTGGGACTCTGGCACAAAACAGAGAAAGTCGATTGTTCAGAGGGAAGGCAAAATGATCTACTTGAGCAGTACCCCACGGGTGAACAATGTCCAGAAACAGATCACTGTGAAGCATCCATCTGTGGGATTGAGTGAAGGACCTGCTCAGCGTATCTGCCGTAGTGTTCTGATCTGAAGTGATATAAACTGCTTAAAGATTCACTTAATATTTGACAGCCAGATCCCATACCAGAAGTGCCAACTGGCAAAAAAGGTAAGATCTTGTTCCCCTCATTTGTTGATATACCACAAAACTATGGTATTCTCTGTTAATACCTTGAGAGGCCCTGGAGAAAAAAAAGAGGATGAAAAGCCTGAAGAGCCAGCGTAAGAGCTCTCGTCTCTGTGACACTGATGTACTCCTTTTGCTGACAAAGTGACCACACTCTCTGTACCTTTAGGGAGTCAAAAATTGCTCCCCATCCCACATCTAAAGTGTCTGTGAACAGATCCTAAGAGGGAAGAATAGGATGAAAAGGGAGCCCTGGATTCAGAGACAGCTGCTGAATCTACCAGAGAAGTTCCTTCTTGAGATAAGGAAGAAGAAGAGGAACTGTAAAGTCTAGAGGATGTGCATGTTGTAGCTACATGGCCTTCAGAAATCACTGGAACTTCATGTGGAGTTTGGCCAGAGGGAGCATTGAAATGGTGGAAACCGTGAAACCCAAAGCACTCAGAAACTCCCTGGCTGTAATGGAGGCCATAGGAAGAAGAGATTGAAAGTAAGAAATGAGAGTTAAGGCCATTGGAGGAAGCAGATATGCCACCATTGGCACCGTCTGAATCCTGCAGCCCAGGAAAACATGATCCTGAGGAGTCAGAGAAGACTTTTTGAAGTTTATTGTGAACTCCAGGCTCTGAAGAAGGGAAATGGCAAAATGAATATTTTGTAAAAGGATCTCCAGAGAGGATGCCTGAATCAGCAGGTCTTCCAAGTAAAGAAACATTTGAACCCCTTGAAGCCTGCAAAAAGCAGTCACAGGAGTGAGAAATTTGGTGAACACCCTTGGGGCATTAGAAAGGCCAAAGGCAAAACACAGAACTGAAAATGCCAGGAAGCAGCAGAAAAACACAAAAACGTACTGAAAAGAGGATGGATCAGAATATGGAGATAAGCATTGTTGAGATCCAGAGAAACCAGAAAGGCCTGAGGGACCAAGAAAGGAAACCGAGTCTGAAGGGACAACATCCAAAAGGAAGGCACCTTCAGAAAAGTGTTTAGATGAGAGAGGTCTAGAACTGGTCTCCAAGTACCCTCTTTTCTGTGCGCTAGAAACATTCTTGAATAAAACCTCTTCCCCCTTTAGGACACAGGCACCTCTTGAGTAGTACTCTGAGACAAGAGATCTCGAAGAACCTCTGGGGAAAAAAGGAAGTCATCCTCAAGGAGGCTGAGGAATGCTCACAAAAGGAGGATGGGATATCCACACCATGAAGTATCCCTGACAAATGATTGACAGAATTCAAGAATCATGAGTGACTGAAAGCCATATAGGAAGAGAAAGAGGTATGTGGCTGGAACAGGCAGACAGAGACAGCACCTGGTTTATCAGGAAAAGAAGGCTTCTGAATCCCTGCAGTCTGACTGGCCTTAGGAGGAGGAGTTCTTTTACCACCCTTATTACCTTTAGCAGGACGGCAAGATTGCCTACAGGCTGGCTTAGAAGGATAGTTTGTCTGAAATTTAGGCACAGGAGAAACAAACATATGTTTAAGCTCCTGTAAGGACTTTCCCTTTATTTATTTATTTATGTTATTTGTTTATTTATTGACATCTGTTAAGCGGATTAGTCCATCTGGGTTCTTGGCCCATTTTCAGTGGAGACCTGAGGAGAAAAGCTTCAAGTACAGACAGTTTACAAAAATAAAAATAAAATACAACAACATTTACAGTAACAAATGATAAGAAGTGGAGTTATATAATCTCATAAAAATACAAGGCAAAAGTATGCACACAATATTGTAGTTGAGTAGTTATGAATATTTACAAACATGAGTTTAATCCATCAGAAAAGAGGTATCATCTAGTAGAGGGTGTGCTATTGTTGGGAGGGGAACATATTGAGCTGAAGTAAATCAAGAGTGGAGAGGGGGAGGTCAGGTTGGGACTTTGCAAGAGCAGATTTTGGAGCTGAGTAGGTGGAGTTTGACTTTTTCCTTAAAGTGGGCAGGGTGAATAGTGGAGCATTTGTCTCTAGGAAGTTTGTTCCAAGTCTGGGCTATGGAGTATTTATATAAGAGTTTGCCTATTGCTTTTTTTGTTTGGTAGGTATATAGTATGGTTGGTAGGTATATAGTAGTTGCTGATTTGAGGTGCGGAGAGTATGAGACAGAGTGTAGGTAGAAATGAAGGAAGAGAGAGCAGGCAAGATGAAGGTTTGTAGAGAACAGAGTGTAACACTTGATGTGTTCGTAACAGTAAATGGGGGAATTCCAGCCAGTTTAGGGATGTAAGGGCTAGGCAGTGGTGTGTATTATATGGAGAGTTAGTGATAAATCCAGCAATCTTATGGTAAGTTTGTTGAAGTTGGTTTAAGGTTGTGGATTGAATGTTGGCGAACACTAGGGCAGCATAGAGAAGAGCTGGGAGAAGGAGAGCTTGAGCAAGGGATAGTCTAGCATTTGGAGATAGGATTTTTTTGTTATGATATAGTAGACCTAATTTTTGGTTTGTCTTTTTTATAGATTGGAGAAAGTGTATATTAAATTTGAGGTCATCATCAATGATGACTCCTAGAAGTTTAGTGTGAGCATCAGGTTTAATAACTGTGTTATTAGAGGAAGAGATAGAGAAGGAGGATTTGTGGTGGGAAAGTGAGTGGAGGAGAAATAGTAAGAGCTTGGTCTTTTTAGGGTTGAGGATGAATAGGTTATCAGTTAGCCACTGTTCAGTAGATAAAAAGGCTTGTTGAGAAAGAGTATGAAGTTCAGAGATGTTATCAGAAATGGAGATGAGGGTTGAATCATCTGCATATTGTATGAGGGAGGATAGTTTACAAGATGTTTGGAGGTCATTGGTGAAGGTATTGAACAGGAAGGGTCCCAGGATGGAGCCCTTGGGAACCCAGTTGGGACAGGTAAGAATGGAGAAGAGGAAGAGCGCCATTTAACAGACTGCTACCTACTAGATAAGTAACTTGAGAACCAGGTAAGGGTGGAGGATGATACGTTGAGACTAGCAAGTTTATATAGCAGTAGAGGATGGGAGACTGTATCGAATGCCTTATAGAGGTCTAAGAAGAGACAAGAGATGAGTTTATTGTTTTCTAGGGCCTTAGCACTGGTATGGGTAAAAGATAGGAGGGCTGCAGTTGTGCTGTGCTTGGGATGGAAACCATGCTATGTGGGTGTGAGAAAGTTGTTTTTCAGTAGGTATTTAAGAAGTTGTGAATGAATGTTTTTTTCTTGGATTTTAGAGAGGGGTGATAAGATAGCTATAGGACAGTAGTTGGGTGGGTCAGTGGAGTTGCCATGTTTGTATGGGAGAATAGTAAAAAAAGGATTTCCAAAACGTAGGTACGGTGGATTCCTGAATGGACCTGTTTATTAGAATAGATACTGGGAAAGCTGTAGAGTCAGCAGCTAATTTGAGGAAGACTGGAGGTAAATTATCAGTGGATGGGGAGCAGGGTTTGAGCTTTAGCAGAAGAGATCAGATGTAAGATGTAGGAACAGGTTGAAGGGAGAAAGGGTTGCAGTTAGGTGGGTTGGGAGGCGTAGGTTGGGGGAGTAGTATTTCCATTTGATGGTAAGAGAGTATGGATGGTATTAATGAGGTGTGTATTAAGTAGTATAGCTGTTTGAAGGTTGGATGTATTTGGGTAAGGGGAGGGGTTTGAGGGGCAGCCAGGAGAAAGAATTTTATTTATGGTTGACCAGACCTTCTGAGGATTGGATTTGCTATTTAGTTGATCAGAGTTAAAGAAATACTTTTTGTCAAAATTAATTTGTGTCTTAGTTAGATTTCTGAGATGTTGATAGTTGTGAAACAAGGGTAATTGCTTAGATTTGATCCAGGCTTTCCACGCTTTATCCCTCTGGAGCATAAGGGATCTAGTGTCTTTGGAAAGCTAGGGAACATAGTTAGATTTTATTCTAACCTTTCTAGAGGGAGCAAGGGAGTTAAGGGTATTCAAGAAGATGTTATTGAAACCATTTACAGCATCATCTAAAGGGATTTGCTTCAGGCAAGACCAGACAGTGGAAGATAGAATTGAGTTGAATTCAGTTACATTGAAGTTAGAAAGTTTACGGCAGTCTCTGTACAAGCTGGGTTTGGGAGGTTGGGAGGTGAGTCTAAGGACAGAGGTGGGTAAGTGGTCACTAAGGTGGCCTGGTAAAGTAGTGGGGTTTTGATACAGGTTTGGGAAGTCAGTGAGTATCCAATCAATTGTATTGTTAGTGTTCTTTTGGATTCGGGTAGGTGAAGTTATTAGTTGAGGAAAACCATGCAGGTTTATACTGAATTGAGGGGAGTCTGTTTTGAGTTTGTACCAATCAAGGTTGACATCACGTAAGATGAAGGTTCCATATGGTATGTTTAAGGTGAACCAGGAAAGAATTTTCTCAAGGGTGGGCAAGTAATTTCCTGGAGGGATATAGATAGAGGCAATAACTATTTTTTTTTTCGGAGGGTTAAGATGGCAGTTTACAATAAGGAGTTTAGCGGGGTGAAAGTCAAGGATGGGTGTGGGGAAAGGTGAGAGGGTCAGGTTATTTGAGTGAAGGATGGCAACACCTCCCCATTTTTTAGGCAGTCTGTCAGAGCGATAGAGATTATAGCCTGGTGGGAGGATTTCATTATTAGAGATGTGTGATTTAAGTCAGGTTTCTGATAGGCAGAGTATGTGCGGGTGATATGGGCAATCCAAGCATATAACTTAGTGATTTTGTTGGTTAGTTTTTGAATATTTAGAGAGTATGTGGATAGGTGTTTGGATACAGTAGCATTTGGTATCATAGCTTGAGGATGGTTGCAGGTAATAGGAGAAGAGGGAGAGGTAGATAATAGTGGAGATATATGTCTAGGTAGAGAGGGAGAGGGACTTGTGTTAGGGTGAATGTCACCTGATGTAAGTATGTTTTTGGTGGGTAAAGACAGTAAAATGCTAGATAAGTGTAGCTTGTGTAATTTGGGTTTAACTTTTTGGGTTGGAGGGAGTATTTCCAATCTAGTCATTTTTCATAGGTAACAGTTGGGGAGATTGATTAGAGCTGGGGAGATATCAAAGAAGGATGGTGTAGAATACATATCTAAGGTGTATGAGGTAGAAGACTATGGTAGTGCTGGAGGAAGGTGAGAATGGTATGAGGTTAGAGAACTTAGGAGAAAGAGGAGGAGGAGGTAAGGAGGAGGTATTGCATTTTAGAGTGCGATTGGAGTAGGGGATGTGTATAGTAGGAGGAGATAGAGAAGGAAGAGAGATAGAAGTTAGGGAGGAAGTTTTCAGTGAGTAGTAGGTGGGAGCAGGGGAATGGTGTGTACAGGAAATGATGTATTATGCAGGTTGACAGGAAGTTGTTTGTTATTGGACAGTAGGGGAGGACAGGTAGGGAGTGGAGGGTATAAAGGAAATTGTAATGGGGTGGGTGGTCATGGGGGTAGGGTAGCAAACAGAGTGGGGCTATAACCATAGAGAAATGCCTCAGGGAAGAAGAGAAAAAAACAATCTGTTTAAACAGGTAAGTTTAACAACTGTGTGAGCAGGTGAGGGGCCAGCAGAAGCTCAGAGAGAGAGAGATTGCCTAATTAGTTCTCTATGTATTGAGGTAAGGGAGCAGGAATAACGAAACTGGGTAAAGTCAGCAAGGGTAGGTAGGTGAAGTAGGGATACTTCAGAGTAGGAAGAGATAGGTCAGTGAGCAGTGAGGTTCAATAGTGCAGAAAGTCAGAGATCCAAGAAGAGTTGGAGGAGAGCAGGAAGAGTGGGAGAGCAGGATAGGCAGGAGATGGGGAAAAGAAAGAAACAAGGGATAGGTAGGAGATGGAGAAGAAAACAGGGATCGGTCCTTGGAAGTGCAAGGGAGATGGCTCTTGTCCTGAAGAGACGTAAACCAACAGCATTTTTCCCCAAGCAAAAATGTATTATCCAGTGGAACAGCCATCAACTTAGCCTTAATATTATCAGGTAAAGGTTGAAGCTTAAGCCAAGAATACCTTCTCATGAATGACCAAAACGCAGTAGCCCTAGAAGAGGCATGTGCTGCATTATAACTACATTTGATAGAATGACCATAGCAAGGGAAGAGTAGAAGATCTACTCTCAGAATCTGGAAAGATTATAAAAAAGCTGACAAGCCTGAGAAAGAAGAGCCAGCACATATCTAAATATTTGATAACTAATTGCCCTCAGAGCTAGGGTACCAGAAGTGTAAACCTACTTACCTAGTCTGTCTGTGATTCTGCTGTCCTTGTCAGAAGGCAGTAACATGGATGAAGGAAGCAATTGAGATGGCTTATCAGAGGTTACCGACATCACAAAAGGGGTCAACAGCAGGACATTTGAACAAAAAGGTACAATCCTCATCCATTCTAAAAGACCTAGCAGGCTTCTTGGGAGCAGGGGGCAGAATCAGATGCTTTAGTGGCATTGGAAAAAAACATCCAGTAAAGCAGCTAAAAAAGGAGGAACAGCCACAGGTTTATGATATTCCATCTGCAGTAACTCGTAGTGCGTTTTATGGCTATCAGAGTTCTGAGCACAATCCCACTTAAAAGAATTCATCCTCATAGAGATTGTGTTCCCAAAGGAAATTTCCTCAGAAGGAGTATCAGGACTATTAGATTCCTCCTCCTCTGACCCATAGTCTAAAGGAGAAGGAATCTGAGTAGAATAAGTAAGGGATTCTTCATCAGAATCCAACTCTTCCTCAGAAGAATTCAGTTCTCTGGGTCTTTTAAGTGGAGAAGAGGACCAAGAAGGAGCAAGAACTGAAACCCCTTGAGGAGACCTTAATGACAATAAAGCATTAAATAACCCCTGAGTAAAGGCATGCCAATCACTTTGTGGCTCAGGAGCAGAAGAAACATGTTTAGTATTCTTTTACTTTTTTAAGGGATTGTCAGCCCTAGAAGACTGAGAAGGCTCTCTGACTCAGGACAGCATTTGACAACCATAGTAGGAACTTCTTCCCTAAGAAGAATCTGCAGAACCCCCCCTCTTGACTCCTCAGAAACAATCAACCGTGGTTCCCCCTGAACATCCAAAATGGACACATGCAAATCCTTGTCGGATGTGCTGCTGCCAGATCCTCTCCAGCCTCCAACCCTGTCATGGCAGAGAAATCTGACAATACAGTCATGCAAACCTCTGGGTTTGTAACAACCTCAGGCGAAACACCCAGCAGAGGCTGGACAGCAGAAGATTCGGTCTTATCTTTTTCACCTTCTTCTTCCCTGACAGCTGACTCTCGTGGCGGGAAATTCTTTCTATTGTATCTTTAGCAAGAAGCTTAAGATGCTGGTTCTCAAGATATAATGAAAGGGAAGAAAGCCTACTATGAAGGTTTTTCGAGATGAATGCCTGACAAATCGAACAAGACGTATGTTATTGAGAAGCTCCTAGGCAAAAAAAGACACTTATGGCTGTCTTTATGGGGAATCTGTCTCTCACTTTAGCATTTACCCTTCCTGGATGACATTAACCCCCAACAGCTCAAAAAGTTCAAGAAAAAGAATGAAACCCCAACAAGAGTAATCACCAGAATAAAAAAATGCAGTAAAAATGGCAGAAAACAGACATAAACAAAACAGACCAATGGTTAGAAACAGTGTTCGGACTGACAGCAAAGAAGTTCTTAGGATGGTATACCTGAACATCACCTTTATGCCCTATGCTACGTGAAGAGTGTTTGGGTGATCTTCAAGATACCTTAAAGCAATGATAAACTTTGGTAGATTGGCCAGACGTAGTCTTCCATGTCAGGAAATCCCATACGTGATGAATACTGGAGTGGTCTATGTAAGAACATCTAGAGGATATAGAAGTGATTTTGTTTTAGATTATTTTTGGAAAGTTTTTGGGGAGCAAAATTGTAATATGTATATGAATAGTGGTAAAAAAAAGGCTATTGTGAATGAGGGTTATATAGTTAATAACAATAAGAACATATATTTAGTCACATCTTACAATGTGTTTAGTGGGATGTTGATTTACTTGGATAATATTGGCAGTTTTTGGTAAGAAATCGTGAACTTTCTATTGTATTTAAAAATGTTCTCTTTATTTCTTATAAATGTGATTGGAGTTTGGGGTATATTTTGCTTCACAGTAGTTTTGTTTCCCCTGCTGTCTGAATTCTTATTTCTATAGTGGGCACTTTCCCATGTGGGAAATGCTTTATCTGCAAGTTTATCATTTGCCTTTTTCCAAAAATTAATAATAATAGGTTTAGTCCTGTAAACAGATCTATGTGTACTACTGAGTGTATTATTTATGCCCTTAGATGCTCATGTAATCTATTTTATATAAGAGAAAGTAAAAGTGCCTTTAAATTGAGGCTTCAGGAACACATTAGGGACATTAAAAAACAATGTTTGCAGAGTCCCATATCTTTGCACTTTGTACAGTACCATCATGGTGAGTCTTCTTTATTACAGGGTACTGTCCTGAAACCTGGTAGTTAAGTTTGGGGAAATATTTTACTTAAAGATAAGTTATTGTATAAGGAAACTGCTTACATATATGGCACGCCTTTGAGTTTAAAATTGGAATGTAATTGGAAATATTTGATTTGTAACACCTTTGAGTTTAAAATTGGAATATAATTGAAAATATTTGATTTGATATTTTTGACTGATTAGTTAATTTGTCATGTTTTTTTTTTATTTGATGTATGTATATACTGCTTTTAATGATGGGTTTTTACTCCTTAAAGGCATTCTGCTGTGGAGCTAGAGTTTATTAAAGGTTTTCTGAGTCTGCAGCCTGTTTTTTTTTTTTTTTTATTTATTTTTTCAGTTGTGTTTGCTTAGATAATTCTTTTGAAACCAGCCAGGAGAGGTTCTTCTCCAAAAAAGGATCAACCCCCCTGGCAAATGAATGAGTAAGCTGAGTCACAGAGTACCCTTGGCTGCAAATGGTCTTAGGCAAATGGATTCTGAGAATAATTCTTAGAGGATACACCTGGCATCGGAGCAGTGGATAGAAAATCCTCCCACTTTCAGGGGAATTCCCCCACACCCACCAGACCAGGCAGAGCTGTTTTTTCTAGTGCCCATCACATGGTAAAAGTAGGGGTCACAGAACCAGTGCCTGCTATACAGAAAGGCAAAGGATTTTACTTCAGAATCTTTTTGATACCAAAAAAGGTGCACACCAGGAGACCCATCCTAGATTTGGCCTTTCTAAACATCTGTATAAAAGCTCTGAAATTCAAGATGCTTACCTTACAGTTGGTCCTAGTGTTGCTTCTAGACCACTGTTTCATGGTGACTGTATCTCGAGGACACTTGTATTTCTATTATACAGCATATTTTCAGGAAATTTTTGAAACTTGCTATGTCTGGCTTAACTTATCAGTTTTCTGCATTACCCTGTGGGCTATATACTGTACCTCCAGTGTTTCAGAGTGTCTGGCCCCAGTGGTTGCATATTGCAGAACCATAGGGATCCACATCTTTCCTTATATGTTCATAGGTGTTTACTAGTCTAACAACCACAAGGGCCATTTTAAGCCTAGCCATGTATCTGAAATATCTGACAAGTTCTCGTACCCTTGACATCTGTAAGCAGGTCTTGGAGGCGAACCATTTACAGGCTGCCTGTGTCCATTAAAGATATAGGTGCAAACCAAGGATGAATTTCCTGTTCCCCATTCAGTTGACCAAGTTACATTTGAATTGGGTTAGGGAGGAACTCTGCTTCACATGGATGGGGAGACTGTTCCATGGAAGGGGTATTCTCTGGGATACATATCTGCTTCTGGCCAGCAGGTCTCTTATATCATAGGCAAGGTTTAATTGTTTAGAATTGGTAATTCTGGTGCTGTTAGTTTTACAGACATGCAGGAGTTCCATCAAAGTGGGGTCTGACAGTGCCTTGTATGCCAGGCATAGATCTCACCTCAGCAGCCTGTAGGAGGCAGAACACAGGGACAAGGCCTTGAGGTGGTCTGCATAGGACATGTTACTTCTGCCCTGCATTCTTTTAGTGAGAAAGCAGGTGTATACCAAAGGGGCATTGTACTCCATGATAGATCTAATGACTGCCAAATACGGTGGAACAATGACTTCCTTGGACTTCGATACCATACCTTTGTTTATAAGTAGCACAGCATAGAATGATTTCCTCACTACTATAGACACATGATGGTCAAAGGCTAGATTACTGTCTATGTGTGTCCCCAAGTCCCTGACTATTGGGTCAACTCTTAGGGGTGTAGTTACCAGGGATGGATGACTTCCCAAAGGATACTGTTATGCATTTCTTGGTGTTTAGTTTTGGTCCTTGGCTCTGACACCAGTTATTTGTCTGTGTCAGCCCTTCCTGGAAGACATTTGTGTCAGTGGGGGATTCAGTGGCAGCTCAGAATTTGCAGTTATCTGCAAATTTAGTCAGATGAGGCCATTGACACTGGCCCTGACATCAGAGAAGTAAATGCCAAAAAGGAGTGGTCTCAGGACTGACCCCCTGAGGGACTCCCCTTGTGGTTGGCCTCTTTGTAGAGGTGGACTCCCCAGTTCTAACTTACTGGTCCTTCTGCATGGCCCACCTCATAAGGGTATCTCATCCAGGAACAATGAGGCCATAACATCCCTGTATTATTCCCTTATAAGACCCATTATTGAGTACAACGCACCTTTCTGCATGTGCTTTGTGAGGTACATGCCAAAAGGTACAACGCACCTTTTGGCATTTACCTCGCAAAGCACATGCAGCAGCTGGAGAGAACACAGAGGTTCCTCACCAGGAGAATCCTGGGCCTCAAACATCTACCATACACAGATAGTCTAAAAGCCCTATCCATCTACTCAGATTCATACAGACTCCTTAGAGGTGACCTCTGTCTGGCATACAAGGCGATAATGGACCCCACCTTGATGGGACTGCTGCATATCCACAAGTCAAGTTCCACTCGAGTAACCTGGACGCGTGGCCTCAACCTGGTCTGTTACATCAACAGGACTTGTTGGCGGGACAGATTTGTGTCCCAGAGATTCCCTCATCTATGGAATAGACTCAGAGTACCTCTTTACCGCTTTTTAAGCACAACCTGGATAACTGGTGGGAAACAGAAAATATACCCCTGAGATTCCACCCATGTCCCTGCTGGACAGGGGCATTGGATGCTGATTTGCCTAAACATGGGCTAAACTCTTGACTAGTCTTATAAGAGCCTCAGGGCCAATCGCCTAGTAACCTCCTATGGGTCCTGTTTGTGAGCCAGCTGGCTATCCACCAGGTAACATAAAGGTTTGTACCTAACCTCTTCAGTTTGTCAACCATGCCTGATTTGGGGTATTGTGTCAAATGCTTTGCCCATGTCAGGATAGGTAATGTGAACCATTTTGTTCTCATCTGTTGCTTTGGGGACCTTCTCAAAGAAGTCCACCAGGCTGAGTAGGTATGACCTGCCCGTGAGAAAGCCAAATTGGCTTGGGTCGAGTGTCTGGAGGTTTCCTATGTCATTACTGATCATTTCCATGATTATTTTGATTATTTCCATGACTTTGCACATGAGACTAGTGAGACTTATAGACCTGTAGTTTCCAGGGTCTGTCGATGACCCAACTTTGTTCATAGGAGGTTACTAGGCTAACGGCCCTATAGCTTATATAAACCTAGCCATGTTAATCCCGGGTTGCCCCAATTGTCCTTGGTTAGATGTATGTACTTTACAGATCAGCACCGACCACCCCTGTCCATAAGGGACATGATTGCTACCCCCCCGGGTTGAATTTGCAGTCATCCATCCATTTGTCCAGGTTGAGCTTGAATAAGGTCATTGAGGAGATCTGATTCACATGAATTGGAAGTTTATTACAGAGCAGCAGCAATGTCTGGGAGACATACCTGTCTCTCTAGCATGTTCTGTTAATGTCGCTGACAAGGTTGAGATCCTTAGAGCAAGTAAGTCTAGTGCCATTTGATTTGTAGCTGTACAGCATTTCCATCAGGTCGGGGTCAGAGACTGCCCTGTAGGCAGGTACAAGTTGCCTCTCAGTAGCCCGTATGATACAGAGTACAGTGGCAGGGCTTTCATTTTATCCACGTAAGTCATGGTTTGGAGGCCATGTATTTTCTTAGTGAGAAACCTCTGTGGTCTCTCCAGCTGCTGCAGGTATCTGGTGAGATACATGCAGAATGGAGCATTGTACTCTATTAATGATCTGATTAGGGTTGAGTTAAATGGTGTTATAACATCCTTAGACCTAGATGTGATGGCTTTACTTATGAGATGTGCAATGTAGAAAGCTTTCCTTACCACAGTGGTAACCTGGAGGTCAAACTTCAGATTGCTGTCGACCTGTGTTCCCAGATCTCACTCCACTGCATTTGAACTTAGAGGGGTGCTGTCAACATTGTAATTAGTGTGGAATTCCACTTTGCCAAATGGGATAATTAGTGCAATTTTTTTAAGTTTAGTTTTAGACCGTGACTTTGGCACCAGTCATTTGTTTGTGTTAGTCATTCCTGTAATATGTTAACATTGTTGGTGGATTCAATGACTGCACCTAGTTTACAATCATCAGCTAACTTAGTAAGCCAAAGGATATTTGCTTTATCCTGGACTTCCAAGAAGTAGATTCCAAATAGTAAAGGGCACAGTAGAGATACTTGCGGTACATCACTGGTGATAGGTCAGCTGGTAGAGGTGGAGTCACCAACTTTGTGCTCTGTTGGTGAGCCAGTTAGCTACCCATCTAGTGATGTAAGGGTTAACACCTAGCTGGGAGAGTTTAGTGATTTAAGGGTCAATGCTAGGAGAGTTTTTCAATGATACCTGAGCCGGGGATTGTGCCAAAGGCTTTGGCTAGGTCCAGATAGGCGGTATGCACTCTCTTACCTTCATCCAGGGCTTTGAGAACTTTTTCAAAGAAGTCTACCAGGTTCAATAAGCATGATCTACCCTTAACAAAGCCAAACTAAGTTGAGTCTAGAGTTTAACAAAGCCAAACTAAGTTGAGTCTAGAGTTTGAAGATCCGTGATAATTCTTTCCATGGCCTTGCAGCTGAGGCTGATTAGATTTATGGGTCTATAGTTCCCAGGGTCAGTTGATGGCCTCCCTTTATGCAAGGGGATTACTGTTGCTGTTCTCCATTCTGCAAATACAAAACCAGTTCTGTGGCTCTGGTTAAAGAGAACAGCAAGTGGGTCAGCTAGGTCCTGTTTTAGTTTGCTTAGTAAGCAACCTGAGATATTATCTGGTCCCACGGAGGCCATGTTTTGGGCCTTGGAGAATGCAGATATATGACTTGATCTCTAGAGATACTAGCTAGAGAGCTGGTGTCAGGTATAGTATGGGGTATGGCTGGTGGGAATAGGGAGGTGAAGTTTACATCAAATCTGTCAGCTAGCATGTTGGCAGTTTCCTCCGGTATAGTGTGAGTGGTACCATCTACTACCAATTTGGCACATAGCTGGGCACTCCCTTTTAGATTTCAGATGTAGTTAAAGAATGCCGTATGGTTGTCCTTGGCTAGGGATGCTATTTTAGCTTCATAATTAGCTTTAGAGGACTTTACATGACTTCTGATTTGCTTGTTCAGTCTGTGGAGGGAATTCTTCCTCTACAGAGGCAGCTGCCTCTTGTTCTTGAACATCAGTTTCTTACTTTTGTTAAACAGTCTGCTTATATTGGATGTCCATCAATGTTTGTTTTTTGGGAGTGCCTGGTTTTAATCTGGTCTGGTACAGCCATTTCTATACAGTTAAGATGATTATACAGGACATTTGTGTACATCTCTGCATAGGAGTCATTATTGCCTGTGATTGCAGATGGTATAAAACTTTTTATACCATCACTTAGTAGGCCAAGAAAAAAAACAAAGTGCTGTTCCTCCTCTGCGGAGTAACAGCAGTTTATTTTTTCTTGGATTTCTGTTTAACACAGTTGCTCCTTGAAGCCGATATACATTTTGTTTGGATCACTTAGTAGGCTGTAGTTTGCTTTGGAGAAGTTGCTTAGTTTTTTTGCTCCTGTGTGGGTATGGGGTCCAGTAGTTACTATGAATGAGACTGATTTATGGTCCAACATTACCAGGGAGGACATTACACAGGGGGCAGGGCAGTAACTATCCATGTTGGTGAGTACTGTGTCAAGGACATTAGAGCCCCTTGTGGAGGTGCAGACTGTCTCATTCAGAGCATGTGCATTTTCAAAGTTCATGAAACTCTGAGTGAGCATGTATGAGTTCATGTATGTTACCCATTCGATGGAGGGATAATTGAAATCTCCCATGACTAAGGTGTTGGGCTGTATGGCGAGTGACTCCAGTAAATCCAAGTAGGCATTGTGCTTTTCTTGGTTCATGAAGGGGAACCTATAGCTAGCAGTGATGTGGTAGGGTGTCTTGCCTATAGTTAATTGGGCATAAGTTAGTTTGAGAGAGTCGTACTGTTTGACCAATCTGGATGTGTACTTGGCTTTAATGAAGATACACCTCCATCTTTGGTTCTTTCATGCTCTTTCTGAGGTCTGAACATGTGGAAGGCATTGTAGCCTTGCACAGCTGGGGTGCTGTCTGCAGCCTTGAACCATATTTCAGTGACTGCACAGACAATAGCATCTTCCAAGGTGAGGAGTGCTTCCAGGGAATGCAGTTTTGTGTTTAGACTCCTAGCATTAAGCAGCAGAACCTGGAGTTTGTCTCATGTGGATTTTGCTGCGTTGGAAATTTGTTGACTTGACGTTGCCTAAAAAAGGCAATGTGGGGGAGGCAAGCACCTTAGCCAATACCCAATAGCCTAGGGGAGATAGGTGCAGACCATGTCTGGCAAAGCAGCGTGGTCTGTCAACCATGTCTTCCTAGGCTGAAAAATACTGGATCCCCTTGGAATGACACCAGAAGCTGAGACAATTTTTGAAGTCAGTCATTTTTTGTTTATATTGTGGCATCATCCTTTCATCCTGGGTGATGATAGTTTGCTGCTTAGAGCTAGAATCATACCTGCGTGGGACACATAATCTGAGAGCTCTGTCGTGTCTCTCTTCCTATAGTCCAGGGAGGTACGTCTCAAATCATTCACCCCAACATGGAGTATGATGCAGTTGTAACAGTACTTGTCATTGAGTGACCTGAGTGCATGCATGATCTGATGGATCCTGGCACCTTGATAGACAGCTGACCGTGACCTTCTCCTTGTCCAGCCTGGAGAGGGGGACATCTGTGTGTCTCACTATGGAGTGTCCTATGACCAAGACATGAGGTTTTGAGGTGTTTTGGCTTAGGGGCTTATTTGGTGCGACACTGGTGGTTTTTGTACATGTTGAGGTGTGTGCAGATAATTTGTACTTGGGAGGTCTCTGATCTTTTGGTAGGCTTCTGGTGATTACCTCCATGTATGTAGGCTTGTGTGTTGTGTCCTGAACTTGTGTGAGAGAGTGAAGTGCATGAGATGACAAACTGATGTTTTGTTTTTTGTTATGTGAGAGGATTGTTTCCAAGTTGATAGTATAATTGCATCTCTCACATACTGTATTTGTTTGTTTCAGGACTAAGTTACTTTGCCTCAGGATGTCCAAGTCAGTCAGGTTGACAGGGGAAATGGTGGGAAAGTGGCTATCTGCAATAGGAAGTTTATACCGTAGTACTGGGAGCATTTCTCCCCAGGCCTCCGTTGAAAATTAGCTTTGTTCCAAGTCAGATTTTTTTGGTAAACAAATATTAAATAAATAAAATAAATAAATAAATATTCTGTTGATGGTTTAGGGTGAAGAGCTGTGATAATGCTGCTCAGTGTGCAGTTGATTTGCCTGCAGAGCAACAGGAGATTTAGGAGGGTTTTACAGACAGACATCTGTACAGGTCAGCTTCAAACCATGTCAAAGTCACCGCAAAGATGTCAGCATTTTCTAGGGTAAAGGGAGCTTTTAGGGAGTAGAGCTGTTTGTTTAGACTCCTAGCACTGAGCAGTAACACCTCTAAATTTTCTTGGTTTTGATTTGCTATGTCAGAAGTAATTTCAGTTTGTCATTGCCTAAAAATGGCACTATGGGAGAAGATAATGTTTTAGCTAATATTCAAAAGCCTAGAGGGGAGAGGTACAGGCCATTCCTGGCAAAGCAGCGTGGTCTGTTGACCGTCTCTTTCAGTGCAGAGAAATATTACACCCCCTTGGAATAATATTACACTTTAAGCCAGTTATTAAAATCAGGCATCTTTTGTTTGTATTGTGGCATCATCCTTGGAGAAAATAAAATACCGGTCAGTACTATGGCCATACTGTCCTGGGACACATATTCCAAGAGCTCCATCCACATGGATTATGACTGTGTCATACTGGTACCTGCGGTCCAATGACCTGTGTGTGTGTTTAATGTGATGAATCCTGCTGCCTGATAAGCAACTGACCTTGACTTTCTCCTTACTCAGCCTGGTGAGAGAGACATCAGTGTGTCTCACAATGGAGTCTCCAATGACCAGAATGTTGGATTGTTTGTTGCCTTGCATTATGGGCTTAGAAGTAGAGGCTCCATGAGACGTGGCTGTCTGTGTTGATATGAAGAAGCAAAATCCTGTAGAAGTGACCACAGCAGAGAATGAGCAAGTTCCACTTGATTAAGAAGAAAATGAGCTGTTATTGATAAACAAACAAAATACAATGAGCGCTTTCGGCATAAACCGTCTTTTTCAGATCGTGTAATGTAAAGACCAGCAATGGTTTCAATAATATTGAAAAACCAATCATAATGAGGCTTTACTCACTTCCTTTTTCCCTTGGTTTTTACTTCCAATCACAATGTAGAATCAGTGAACTTATTTGCAGGAACTAAGGAGAACAAGATCTTATAATTGATGCTTTGATATTAGCCAGTCATTTGTCTAACTAATGGTATTATATCCAATCAAGATGCTTCTATGTTCTACTAAGGGTTCAGAATTACTGTTCTGTTGACAACCAATCATATACATCACATTGGTTGTTACTTCCAATCGCAATACAGCCTTAGTAAGCTTATTTGCATAGATTGTAACTGCTATTTGGCACTATAGCCAAGACCATCTAATCATATGTCCTACTTTGGTTCTTACTTTCAACCACAATGTAGCATCAGTAAACTTATTTGGATAAACTAGAACTGCTGCTTGATACTATAGTCAGACTCAATAAGAATCCTTGTATGTCAGTAAAGTTAATACCCACGTCAAGACTTAATATGTAATTGATAGATATAGTTTCATCCTGTTCTCCTTAGTTTCTACTGCAAATATCAATAGATCTGAGGCAGGTGCCATGGAGCCAAGTGAGACACACTGCGCAAGAGTGGGTACTAGTGTTGGCGAGGCCAGTCTGGTGCAATTAAAATAGTCCTTGGCTTGTCCTGTTTGATCTTTAGTAGTAGCCTGGAGCGCAGAAGAAGAGGAGGAGGAAAAGCTGAAGGATAGAGCATCCACTTTCCAAGCTAGCTTCTGGGGAATCCGTCTGCAAAATTTGTCCAGTTGATGGTTCTGGGGGGAGGCAAACAGGTCTATATCTGGGCTCCCCCATTTGCTTGTCAACTTGTTGAAAATCCTTGGTTCCAGTTTCCACTTGTGCGGGTTCATGAGGTTTCTGCTTAGTCCGTCTGCCAGTGTATTTAGTTTTTCCTGGCAGGACTTGAGCTTGTAGATTCACTTGGAAGCTCAAGGCTGTGTTCCACAATGCCATGGCTAGTCTACAGAGGGGGTTAGAATGTGTACTCCCCTGCTTGTTTATGCACCACATGAAAGTGGTGTTGCCCGTCTTTACCATTAGTTGTCCTGGAAGAATGTGGTCCTTGAAGGCTGTCAGAGCATTCTGCACAGCTAACATTTCTTTTTGATTTATGTGCAGGTGCATTTGACTTGGGTTCCATTTGCCCTGAATGCATTTCCCTGCCAGGTGAGCCCCCAATGCATAGTCTGATGCATCTGTTGTTATGATTTGGGCAGCAGGGGGTAATGAGAATGGTAGTCCCCTGTTTTGGTGGTAGGCCTCTGCCCACCAAAAGAACTCTAGGCATAGGCAAGGTCTGATAGAAATCCTACCTTCTGGATCCTGTGAATGTTGACACCATAGTCTTTTGAGATACCATTGTAGTTTCCTCATATGCAGCCTAGCATATGGAATTAGAAGAATGCAGGAGGCCATGAACCCCAAGGCTTGCAGTATTTGCCTTGCAAGATAGCTGGGTTTTTGTGGCAACTTGTTTGAAGTAAGTTGTCAAATGAATCCGTTTCTCTGGCGTGAGGAAAGCCATCTGGGAAGTTGTATTCAAGCTTGGTGCCTGGAATATAATTTGTTGACAGGGTACCAGGTGGGATTTCTTTTCATTTATGGTGAACCCCAGACAAGTCAGTACCCTTTGAACAAAGGCCAGATGATTCAAAAGAATGTCCTTGCTTTCTGCCTGAATTAGACAATTGTCCATGTATGGGTATATTTGAATATTTCATTGCCTGCAAAATGCAATGACTGGAGCTAGGCACTCTGTGAATACCCTGGGCACAGTAGATAAGCCAAAGGGCTTGATGGAGGAAAAAGACGAGCCCTTATGAAGCATCTCAGTCAAGTATTGTAGAATCTGAGGTAAATTGGGCACTGCTGCATTCATTCCTTGAGACTGGTTCCCGGCACAGAATCTTTTCCATTTTGCAGCATAAGATTTTCTAGTACTAGGCCTCCTTGCCTCCAAAATGATATCCATTACTGATTTACTGAGGGATGGTAAAGGAGAGATTAGGTAATTAGCCAGGCTGCAGAAAACTGATAGTGCATGTAGCCTGCTTTGAAGCATAGGTATCTTCTGCAAGACTCCCTGATAGGGATGTGCAGGTATGCTTCTTTTAAGTCTAGTGTTGCCAGCCATGCATCCTTGCCTAGCATAGGAAGCAGCTGGTGAAGAGTCAGCATTTTGAATTTTGGAATCACCAGAAAGGTGTTTAGAACAGAAAGGTCCAGGATAGGGCGCCAAGTATTGCCTTTTCTGGGTACCAGGAAAAGTCTTGAATAGAAACCTTGCCCCTTTTCCTCTTCTGGTACCAACTGAATAGACCCCATGCTTAAGAGAGAATGTACTTGATTTTGGGCCTCTGCCCACTGATTTGGGGGCAGATCTGGCCACCCGCTTGGTGTTGGCAAGGTGTGGAAGTGAAATCTGTATCCTTGGGACACTATATTTAAAACCCATTTGTCCTGGGTAATGAGTCACCAGTTTTTGGCCTGCAGACCAATCTTTCGGCCTAAAGGAGCATTCAGTTGGGAAGTGCTTGGAAGTTTTAAAAGCAAGTCATTGAGACAGTTTTCCATAGGGGGGAGTCTTACTACTCCCTGATTTGGGTGTGGAAACCCCCCACTGCTTAATCGTGTGTGTCCCCTAGGACTGAAACCTGGGGTTTCTGCTGTGTCTGGATTTAGCTTGAAAAGACCAGGAAGGGGCTGGAAAGGACCAATTCTTAGAGGGCCAGTGCCTACTAAATCTAGGAGGCTGAACTTGTAAGAAATCTTTAACAGTTTGCATAATTTAGCTTTATCTTCCATCTTTTTAAGAACTTCCTCAGCCTTGTTGCCAAACAGGCGGTCCTGATTTAAGGAAGCATCCAACAATTTAGCTTTAACATGATCAGGCAAAGATTGCTCCTTAAGCCAAGCATGCCTTCTGAGCACAGACCCAGTAACAGCAGCCCTGCAAGAGGCCTCTAATGAATCAAATCCACATTGCAAAGTATGTTTTCCAACCTGTTCAGCAGAATGCATTAAATCCTGTAATTCTTTATTTTCCACACAGTCAGGAATCAACATCATTTTCTGTTTAAGCAATCCAATAACATGTTGCTGATACTTTAACATATGAAACTGGCAGTTTAAAGCCCTAATGGCCAAGGTTGCAGAAGTGTAAACCTTCTTACCCCATCTATCCAGTGCCCTGGAGTCTCAATTAGAAGGGGTAGGATTTTTAGCAGTAGTAGCCTTAATGCCCTTGGGTCCCTCTGAAATAGTCTCTGGATCCGCAACAGGATTTTTAAAAAGGAACTTGTGAGAATCAGGAACCCTGTAATATCTGTCAGGCTTTCGGGGAGCAGGAGGCAAAGAATCAGTTGCTAAACTAGATTCCGAAAAAGCTTCAACAACAATGTCTAGTACAGGAGGAATAGCTAAAGGCCTATGCTGAGGCAGGAGTAAGAAATCCCTAAGCCTCTTTTTTGAATCAAAAAAATCCTGGCTTTTTCAGTGGAAATGCTTCCTTAGAGTATGTAAGGTTTCACCAAAAGAAAATCCTCTGGAGGGGAAGCAGAGGGAATATAGTCCTCTGCATCAGAATCCTCATAAGTAGATAAGGGCAAATCCAGATCATCAGAACAATCAGAAAAATCAGAATCTTGGTCAGAAGATTCATAAACAACTTCAGTCCTAGGTCTCTTAGAAGGGGGAGGTTAGCTTCCCCTGATCAGAGTTATAAGATCTTCAGCCATTCTTATTATTTGTTTTTTAGGCATAGAGGCCTGAGCATGTGGCCTGGGAGTCAGTTTTTTAGGCATGGTTTGAGATTTAGGCCTAAATGAAGAAGGAGGCATTGGTTTAATATGCAAGTCCGTAGGACTGAATACATCCTCAGAAGCCGGTGCCTACACAGCGGCTCTGGACCCATCCAAGGTAGAGACATCCGTGGGTTCCATAGTTGAAGCATCTCACGGAATACCGGCACCTGCCTCAGACTCCTTTCCTCTTGTCTCAGCAGGAGAACCAGATTCTGCACCTTCAGCTGCAAACCCTGAACCTAGCAGCATGGCTAATTACCTAATCTCTCCTTTACCATCCCTCAGTAAATCAGTAATGGATATCATTTTAGAGGCAAGGAGGCCTAGTACTAGAAAGTCTTATGCTGCAAAATGGAAAAGATTCTGTGCCGGGAGCCAGTCTCAAGGAATGAGCGCAGCAGTGCCCAATTTACCTCAGATTCTACAGTACTTGACTGAGATTCTTCATAAGGGCTTGTTTTTTTCCTCCATCAAAATTCATGCCTCAGCCATTTCAGCTCATTATAGCACAGAGCCTCCCCTCTTTTCTCACCCATTGCTCAAGCAGTTCCTCAGAGGGGTCAAAAATTTAAGGCCACCCAGGAGAGCTCCAACTCCAGCCTGGGATCTTAACTTTGTCTTGGAGAAACTCACTCTTCCTCCTTTCGAGCCAGCTGCTACTGCAGATTTAAAATGTATTTCCTGGAAAACAGCTTTCTTTTTAGCAATCACTTCTGCAAGAAGAGCATCTGAATTACAGGCCCTTATGGCAGTGGAACCTTTCATCATCTTTCATGCGGACAGGATGTCCCTCAGAACCAATCCCTCCTTCATGCCCAAGGTGGTATCCAGTGTGGCTCTTAATCAGTCCATTCATTTGCCTACATTCTTTCCTCACCCACAGAACAAAGGGGAACAGATACTGCACTCTTTAGATGTGCACAGACAGCTTAGATTTTACTTGGACAGGACTAAATCTCAAAGGAAGTCTGAACAACTGCTGGTGGCATTTGCTGCAGGGACAGAGGGGAAAGCTATTTCAAAACAAACCATTTCAACATGGATAGGCCACTGCATTAATTTCTGCTATAAGCACCATGGAGTACCTATCCCACAGTGCATCAGACCCAATTCAACCAGGGCTGCATCTATCTCTACAGCCTTTCTCGGGGGCATCCCTACTAGGGACATCCTAGAAGCTGCTACCTGGAGTTTTGTACATACATTCACCAAGCGTTATCATTTGCCAATTTTCTCTAAATCCAGAGCTGGTTTTGCCACTGCAGTCTTGCAGGGCCTTATAGCTGGTCCTAATTCTATTTAAATTCCTTCTCCCAACCTTAGATTTGGGAATTTACCCAAATGTAATGACTGCAACAGTGAAATATGAAGAACATAGTACAGTTGTTTACACTTACCATAAATGTAGATGTTCGAGTGTATTCACTGTTGCAGTCCTGGTTACCCTCCCTTCAGCCCCCTTCTTCTTTTGGCTGTACCTCTGCTCTCACTTACTATGCTCTAAAAGCTTTTTGGTGTATTTGCTTTTTTGTTGGAGGCATATCCTTGTATTTATATATTTAATTGCTTCCCATTAGGGGGGCACCTGACATCTGGGGCAAGAAAAACTGATGTAATGGTGTCGACTGCATGTTTTATACCTCTGACGACCTGACGTCATGGAAGAAGGGACAGCAACAGACGCAAGACCCAAGACTTTGTTAATCAGGCCAACTGAGGGCTACTGCAAGCAGATAACCTAAATGTAATGACTGCAGCAGTGAATACACTCGAACATCTACATTTATGGTAAGTGTACACAACTGTACTTTCCTAACACAGCTTAGTAGACAGATAAAGTTTTTGTTCTCCTTAGCTCATGCAAATAAGTTCACTGATGCTACATTGTGATTGGAAGTAAAAGCCAAAGGAAAAAGGAAGTGACTAAAGCCTCATTATGATTTGTTTTTCAATGTTATTTAAACCATTGCTGGTCTTTACATTACATGATCTGAAGAAGGAAGTTTATGCCGAAAGCGCTCATCATATTTTATTTGTTTTATCAATAAAAGCTCATTTTCTTCTTAATCAAGTGGAACTTGCTCATTCTCTGCTGTGGTGACATCTACAGGATTTTGCTTCTTCTGTTTTTCCAGCCTGAGACACTTAGTGTATGTGTTGATGTGGGTGTTTTTTGAAAGAGTGTATTCAAGCCTGCTGAGTGTATTTGTTATTTGTACTTCATCTAGGAGGTCTATGGGGTTTAGGAAGGTTACATTTAAATGCCTTATCTTCATCATCATCAACCCCTTTCTTCCCATTTTCTACATGAGGTCGAGGTGTTATGCTGGATGCCCTCATTTCCTCTTACCTTCTTCCTGTCTATCCCAAATCCTCACCAGGTTGCCTTCTGCTTTTATGCTCATGTCCCTGAACTACCATAATCTGCTCTTTGTCAACTTTTCTGCAAATGGAGCTACTTTGGCTTCTGCTCTTCTGTCCTCTTGTCTTTGTCTGTCCCACAGTGTACATCCTACCACCCTTTTCAGGCACTTCATTTCCATTACCTCTAGCTTGCTTATCTGCTCTGCCTTTACTGCCAAGATTTCTGTGCCTTACAGTAGTACTGGTCGCACCAGTATTTTGCACACCTTACTTTTCAACTTCTTTGGCATTCTTCTGTCATACACTACACCTGATACTTTATGCCATTTAACTGCAGCCCCTCTGATTGTAGTTTTGACCTCTTCATTCAGACTTCCCTATTCCTCAACCATCCCTCCCAGATACTTGAAGCTGTTAACCTGTTCCACTATCTTCCCTTCTATCTCAATTCTCAGCTTCTTCTGATTTACCCAATTTGCTGCCATTACCACTGTCTTATCTGGCCTTAGTTTCTTTCCAAGTGCTTTCAGTTTTGCATTCCATTCTCCTGTCCTTTGCTGAAGTTCTTGCTCAGTTTGCCTGTAATGTCACATCATCAGCATACAGAAACTTTGCTGATCTGTCCCGTCCGACCTGTTTACTAATGTAGTGCATCACCAGTATGAACAGCAGCTCACTGCTCAACCTTGGTCCAGACCCACTCCCACTGGGAACCCTTCTATGAGACCAAACACTGTTCATATTTGAGTCATTGGGTCCTTAAGCATAGCCACCACTAATTCTACCAATGTTTCTGGGACTTTGAAGATGGCAGTACTGCCCAAATCAACTTTCTTGGGACCTTATTGTATGCTTTCTCCAAGTCTCCAAGTCTAGGAATGCCCAGTTGAACTCTTTCCTCATGTCTAGCTTCTTCTCAACTATCTGTCTCACTGCAAACATCGGATCAGTTGTGCTGCATCCTGATCTGAATCCAAACTGCTCATCTCCCATCTTACTTTCTACTATTCTGTGTATCCAATTATCAATCACCCTCTCCAGAACTATCATGCAGTGTGACAGGGACCTACAGTTGTAGATGTCCCCTTTGTTCTTGTAAAGTGGCACGAGTGTGCTTATTCTCCTGTCATCTCGGATACAGCTTTCACTCCACACTGCTATGAGTTCCCTCAGGAGCCATTTCTCCCTTATCTCACCAAGTATCTTCATCATATCTGTTGTGACCTCATCCGAGCCTGCTGCTTTCCCTGATTTCATTTTTTAGTGCTGTTCTTATTTCTTCAAGGGTGGGCTGTTCTGTCATAGGCAGAGTCTAGGACAGTACAGCTTCTGTGGGGTTTTCTTCATTCAGAAGCTGCTGGAAGTACTCCTTCCATCTGCCTTTGATCTCCTGTGGCTTGTTGAGCAGGCTGTTGCTGGCATCCCTTATAAAGGGTGTCTGACTAGATTCTTTACCTTTCTGTGTTTGTCTTGCAACCTGATACAGTTTTTTTTGTGCCATCTACTGACTTACTTTCCAGAAGATGGTAGAGTGCCTCTGATGCTGTATTCTTTGCTATTGCAACTCCTTTCTTAACTAGCGAACCAGTATTCCTCCCTAGCCTGGTCCATCTTTTCTCTCTCCCACTTTTTCTTTCACTCCTTCTTCCTTTTGATGACTTCCTGGACTTCTACATTCCACCACCAGATTTCTTTATGTAAGTTATTTCCATACCTGGCTCAGCCACATATCTTTTCTGTAGTCATCACACATGCTGTTTTCATGGGTTCATATGTGTTTACTAGGCTAATGACCACAAGGGCCTTTTTAAGCCTAGCCATGCATCCCAAATATCTGACAAGTTCTAATATCCTTGATAAGTGTAAGCATGGGCCTGGGAGATGAACCATTTGCAGGTTACCTGTTTGCATTAAAGACATAGGTGCCAAATCAGGGATGAATTTCCAGTTTCCCATCTAATTGTCCAAGTTGCACTTGAATTGGGTTAGGGAGAAACTCTGCTTCACATGGATGAGAAGCCTGTTCCATAGACGGGGTAGTCTCTGGGATACATACCTGTCTCTCCAGCAGGTCTTCTTTATATCACAGGCAAGGTTTAAGTCTTTAGAATGGGTAATTCTGCTACTGTGTGTTTTGCGGATATCCAGGAGGTCTATCAGAGTGGGGTCTGACAATGCCCAGCATACAAGACATAGATCTTCCCCTCAAAAGCCTGTAGGAGACAGAATACAGGGATAGGGCATAGAGGAGGTCTGCATAAGATATATTACTGCATAGGATATACTACTTACACCCTGTATTTTTTAGTGAGGAACCTCTGTGGATGTTCCAGTTGTCGGATATGCCTGGTTAGGTACATACCAAAGAGTGCATTGTACTCAATGATAGATCTAATGAATGCCGAATAAAGTGGAACAATGACTTCCTTGGACTTAGATGCCATACCTTTGTTTATAAGTTGTGCAACATAGAATGATTTCCTTACCACTGTAGACATGTGATGATCAAAGGCTAGATTACTATCTGTGTGTGTCCCTAAGTCCCTGACTACTGGGTCAACTCTAACGGGTGTGTTGTCAGTATGATAGTTACCAGGGATGAATGACTTCCCAAAGGATAGTATTATGCATTTCTGGCATTTAGTTTTATTCCATGGCTCTGACACCAGTTGTTTGTCTGTGTCAACCTCTCCTGGACAACATTTGTGTAAGTGTGAGATTCAAAGACAGCTCCTAATTTGCAATCATCTACAAATTTAGTCAGCCAGAGATCACTGACATTGACCTTGACTTCTGAGAAGTAAATGCCAAAATTTAGTCAGCCAGAGATCACTGACATTGACCTTGACTTCTGAGAAGTAAATGCCAAAAAGGAGCGGTCCAAGGACTGATCCCTGAGAGACTCCAATTTTGATTGGCTTCTTCCCCAATTCTAACTTCCTGGGTCCTGTCTGTGAGCCAGTTAGCTATCCACCAGTTTTGAGGTATTGCTCTTCTTCAACTCCACTGGGGTGCTAGAGCCCCAAGTACTTCTTTGAAATGTTGTGGTTTCTTTTGACTTCAGAGTCTTCTCTGGCCATTGCTTGCAGCTGATTGTGGCAGTGTTTTATGCTGTGGGCTGACTTTGCTTTCAGTGCTTCTACCCTTGTGCCCTTTTTTACTTGGAAAAATTCCACCTGCGTTGCACATTGTATATGAGCTTGTGACACTCTCTCTTTCTGAACCATGTGCTGGCTATCAAGCCATTTGCCAGATAGTAGTGTAGAATGGCCTCTCCTTTTTTATTCCTGATGCCCCACCTATGTGGGCCCAGGCAGCCCTCATATCTGCTTTCAAGTCACCCATTATCAGCATCAATTCATGTTGTGCTTCTTTATCTAGTAGGTCCTGCAACTGTTGGTATGAATGCACTCCTTTAATCACTATCGCAACCCTGCTGTGGGGCATAAGCTGAGATTACGAAGACTGCCATACATATTATTAGACTGGAGTCTGACTGCCACAAGTCTGTCACTAACTCTGATGAGATCTCTCACTGCCTTCTGAAACCTCTCTCACCAGAATTTTCACCCCATTTCTAGCCTGTCCTCCTCCTGAATAGTATACTCTGGGTCCCAAGCCAGGTGTCTTTGCTGCACTGCCCTTCCATCTTGTCTCTTGGATGCATAGGATTTCCATCTTTCTCTGTACCATCATGTCATCCCCTTCCAAGATGTGTTCTGTCAGTGAACCCGTATTTATTGTAGTAATTCTTAGTTCATATTTGTCAGGTTTATTGTTTTTTACGTCCAACTTTCACTCAAAAGAGTTACCCCAGATAACCCAAGTTGGGCAACTGGACCCTGGCAGGCAAGTAGCTTATTAACCCAGGGTTGCTGGGCTTTATGGTGGGCATGCATTGGCCAATAGGGGGCACATACACCCCTCCCACTGTTAGTATTGTTCCCTGGTATAGGTCGGAGTAGGCCGAGTCCTCAACCCACTAATCACTGGCGAATACCCATGCCCATTTTGGTGACATTTGTCAACACAATCAAATCACCTATAGCCATAGTTTACACCACCAAGTGGCTATCCCTGCCACGACATGCAGTCTGTGATCCATATACTCTTATCTTGAGGATACTGTGCACTATAGCAGATGCCCAAAAAGGTTGGTCTGTACAACTCTTCCTCCTGTAGAGCACCATATAGAGTTTGTGCTGCTGTCCACAGCTCCATTCATTGGTGAGTTTGAGATGGAAACACTCAGCATGTTTTTCAGTGGTGGGAAGAAACCCATAGAGACACAGGGAGAACATACAAACTCCAAACAGACATTGGCCGGAGGTCAGGATAAAACCTTGTACCTTGTGCATTGGAGTCAAACACCTTAACCATTATGCCATCTGGTTTCATGCCTCAGTTTATGTGTCTGCTTTGAATTGTGTAACAGGTGCAACATGTCTACTACTGACAACATTATTGACATTAGGAGTGTTTTTTGTGAGAGCTGTGCCTCGAATGACATTGTGTAAATAACACCTCTCACATACCATATCAGTTTATTTGGGAAGTAACTGGTTGTCAGTAAACATAAGGCAATTTCTTCATTGCCGGTGGATGCCCATATTCACCAAGCTGGTAACGGAGATAGTGGGGAAGTTAATATCTATGGCAATAGACCCTGTTTTATTGGTTAGACTATCCGGATTGCAACTGTGGGAGCAGTGCTTGTCACTGCAACCTATTCATGCTGAATGCATCTAGGTATTGGTCAGAGTTCAGTGGTGCTTTTAAGGGAAAAATCCCAACTCAAGGTATCTGTGTCTATACAAGGCACTGCCAAACACTTGAGAGGAAACTAATAAGAAGACCTTGATGATTTATGGATGAAGTATTTAGGCAGATGTTCTGAATTTGGGTTAGAGACCAGGAAATCAAATATTATTTACTGAAATGAAAGAATTAGCTTGTCAACAATGGTGAAAAGAGGTGAGTCGCCTAAATGGCTACTGCCTGGCCACTACTAGTGCTGGACTCAGCAAAGCTTCATGCTTCTGGGATACAATGCTCCTTTGCCACTTCTCTCACCAGAAGCAAAACAGTATCACCAATCCCAAGATGAGAAGTAGGCCACAGACTCTTTGTTGAAGAATAGTTTTGTACCAGATGATACAAGGGTCTGTAGGTTTGTTGTAGCCTTTTCCTGGTAGATGCCTTGAATAACAACCAGACTGATCAGGAAGGTCAAACACAGACACTCGCTACCCAATCAGAAATAGTAAGGAATCAATGCAGTCTGCAGCTTCTCTCACCAGGGACAAAAATATAAACACAAATTCCAGGCTGGTGGTGGTGAAGGAGTTATTAGGCTTTCTGGTGATCAACAGTCTTCAGGAAATAATGTCCTTATGCTCCTTCCCTTACCAGCAGCAAAACAGAAGCACTAATCCCAAGATGACTACTGAGAGGCAGAATGTGGGTTCTCTAGTAATTGGTGGTCTTGGAGTAGATGTTGCAGATTTTAAAGGTAAAATGGAAAAAATTTTAATATCCCAAGAGCTGCAGTGTGGATTAAGCTGTTTGATATGAAAGAGGGGGTAACTTAAGCTTTAGCTATGTAAGTGGAGAGCCACTAATTTTAAAAGAGCAATATAGATTGGAAGGAGGTGGTCAATTTTTTTTCTGGCCCTATGGAATACAGTGGGATAGCCAATAAATTTAAATATCTGAAGGGGAGTGATTTCACAAAATAATTTTGCGTTTTCCTTTTTCATTGGCTATTGTGAGTGAGGGAAGGAGATATGTGGTCAAATTAAAATAAGTGGCAGGCAACTAGAATGACATTTGGGTTTAAAAACACAACAACAGGGGGTGGGAGGATGGGGAAAGACTTAAGTTCTATGTGAATCACAAGAGACACAGATGTGGTCTCTTTCCTAGTTTAAATATGCAGTTAAAAGCAGAATACAAGTAAAACACTCTGTAAAAAAATAAATCACAGTATACAAAAGAGAAGAAGGCAATGAACTTGCTGATTTGTGCAGATTTGGTATCCAGGTGTTTGGGCTCCTTTGACAGTGTTTCATTCCGTTTTACCCACCTGGACTTCATGTTGAACATTCATAAGTCCTTCTTCACACTCTCTTTGTTAATTGTTTTCCTGGGGTGCTGTATAGACACAGTAAAAATATGGCTTTCCTGCCAGAAGACAAAGTTCTGACTTATTATGGCATCTTCTTGGAATTTTCTCTTCTTGACATGGACCCTGCAAGAAAGTTCTTCAAAATTCTAAGCCTCATTGCATCAGTGATCCTCATGATATCACTAACCAGACTACATATGAGGAAAAATTAATTCTTACTTGAAAAAATGTTGAACTTATCAACTTTATTGTTGGATTTCCAGGTACCAATAATGGGAGTTTGAAACATGAACTGGTGGGGATCAACTTTCTGTGAATGCAGGACGCTGTGTTTTTCTTCGGACCCCAATCTGAACTATCTAGATGAATTCTTCAGATTTTGGGTGGGGAGCTGTGTCCATGGGGGTTCAATGCAAGGCTTATGGGTGTCATTAGGACATGCCAAATTGCATAAACATAAAAGAGATGCTGGCAGTAATTTATGCATTAAAAGTACTTTGCCACTTTTGGAGTCTGTCCTTTTATAGTCATCACAGACAACACTACTGTGATGGGGTACCTGTCCAAGCAAGGGGGTACTAGGTCATATCCTTTTTGGCATTTGGCATTGATGATCTGGGAGCTGGCTCTACAGCATTCTCTAACTCTTCAGGTCTCATGCATCCATCAGAGCAAAACACTGTGGCAGACAAACTAAGCAGATCCTGGACAGATCCTTACAAGTGGAAGGTCCAAGCAGAGGTCTTCCAGGACTTGACCTAGATGTGGGAAACACCTCAAGTAGTTCTGTTCACTTCTTCTGAAAACAGATAACTGAAAAAAATAATGTTAAGTTGTCAATCTCGCCTTCATTCTTGCTTGATGGGTTCGGAGCCGATCCTCGGCTCCGACTCGGCACTTGCTTTAGCTCGAGAACTCCTTTTACCAGCTCGAGGCAGCCCCATATCCCATGATGCAAGGCAGTAAGTACCCAGATCTCGTTTGCCGCTTCACTTGGGAGGTCTTCTTTTTACCAGCTCCGGGTAAGTTGTTTCACTTTGTGATTTTCAAGCCCCTTTTTAGTCAAAAACTAATTTTTTTATAGTTTAAATTTAATTTCTATCCCTTCCTGACAGAAATTCCCTGTCTTTTGAATTTGTTCTTAGTTATCCCTATCCCATCCCCTGTTAGGGTGTGTGTGTTGGTGTTTTTTATAGAATACCTTTTGGTATTTTGTGTAATTTAATTTTATTTGACTGGTGTGTGTGTGTTTTGTGTGTCGGCACCATGTCAAAGGAGAGGGTTTCAGGTTTTAAGAAGTGTGACTCGTGCTGTCAGAAAATGTCTCTGACAGACGGTCACACTTCTTGCCTGTATTGTCTGGGCCCTCTTCACCTGCAGGACTCCTGTGCTATTTGTCACTCCTTCAGCCAGAGAGTCCTGCAGGAGAGACATAACAAACTGGTTCTTAGGGGCCTTCTTAAGCCGGAGGGCTCTCCGGCTAAGTCTGCTCCACCGAAACCAGCTAGAGTTTCCAAGGCCCAGGCTTCTGTTTCTAAGCCTGCGGCCTCGGCTCCGACTGCACAGAGTCGAGATCGCTCGGCTGGAGCCGATTCTGGCTTAACTAAGCCTTCGGCTCCGATGGCCATCGGTGCGAAACTGTATTGTCCGCCGATGTCGGCTCCGATCGGCTCCGACACCCATGTGGCACAGGCATCGGTGTCGGCTCCGATCGGCTCCGACACCGTTACTTTGGTGGCTGTATCGGCTCCGGCTGGAGCCGGTACATCGAGGCGTTCTGTTGGCTCCGAAATCGGCTCCGACAGGATCCGTAGTGTCGGCTCCGATGGCTCATTCCAGGAAGAGGTCGAGGTCTCCTTCCTTGGAGCCGATACTTTCAGCTCCGGCTTCACCTCTTCTGTCGGAACGGAGCCATCGGAACCGATCTTCAAGGTCATCCAGGTTGTCTGACCATGACCTAGAGAGTGGTCAGCAGATTGCTCAAGTCACAGGTACTGGCCCAAATGCTTCACAGTCCGTCTCAACAGACGACTGTTGGTCCACACCCCATTACAGTTCCTCCTTCAACTCTACCCCAGAGCTTGGAGTTGGAGTCTTCGGGCATAGTTACTGCTACGGCTGGAGGACGGATACCCCCTTCTGTTCCTTCAGCCTCTACTCTTATCTCCTCTTCCTTAGAGGGATTCGGTGGTCGGGCTTCCATGGTCTCCTCCGAGGGGGTGAGTGGCATCAGACCCTTGTCCGAGCCCGCTCTTCCCCTTGGAGCCTCGGCCTTGGTGAGCTCGGCTCCGACATCTGCCTCGGATGCTTCCCTTTCGGTGGTCCCTGGAGTTCCTAGCTCTTCGGAGCGGGTTCTCTCGGACCTGCCTGGGAGGGGAGCATTTGAGGTGATGAAGAGTGTACTGGCCACTGGTATCAGTCAGCAATCTCTTCCGTAGCTCCTCCCTCTATTGTACCTGTTGACATCTCTGCCACTTCTCTTGCTACAGGACCCAGAGATCCTCCGCCTCAGGTTTCCCCATTGGGAATTTCCCCCTCTTCCGAGGATTCTCCTGATGTTTCGGGAGATCCTCCTAGGAAGAGGACTTGTAAGAGGAAGCATGTAGACTCCCGAGTCTGTCACTTGGATACTGACTTTGATGAGTCAGAGGGATCCCCTAGATCCCCTCTGAGGATGTCTCCTTCTCAGACATCCTAGAACTTCTGAAACAGAGGGGAAACTGGCCCACCAACAATCCCTCTGAGGATGAGTCAGTATACCTAGAGGCGTTCTGATCTCGGCCCTCCACCTCCTGGGTGTCTCCGCCTTCGACCCCTTATGCAGGTTATTGCACGAAGGCGTGGACAGCTCCTGACTCTGTAGAGCCAGTCCCTAGGAGGCCTTCTAAATTTATCACTGCCCTAGTGACAAACAATTCCTTACCAAGGTGTCCCGCTGATGCCATGGTGGTGGCTGCGGCCACCAAAAGGAACTTGCAGATCCTTCCGTGCCCGTCCATCCTCCTAATAAGGACTCTAGGACCATGGATAGGTACGGCAGCGGATGTTTTCCTCAGCGACCTTTGCTATCGTTCGCTGAATTATCTTTGTCACTTCACCAGACTCCAGAGAGATATCCTGAAGGAGCTGGGAGAAGTAGTTCAGGATCCTACAGCTGCAGGGGCTCAAGAAAAGATTGCTTCGCAGCTAGGAACCCTCAATTCCATTGCTAACTCCTCCATGCGGCTAATATCTTATGCTGCGGATGGAGCGAGTAGAGCCGCAGGCACAGGTGTGGCTCTTAGGCGCCAAGCCTGGATGCGGCTATGTGATTTTGGATCCCTTTAAGGCGTCCTTCACAAATTCTCCCTTTGATGGGTCAGCTTTGTTTGGCCCTCAGGTGAAGGAGACCTTGACCAGGTGTGAGCAGGACGGCAAGACTCTTTCTGCTGTTGGAGTCCGTTTTCCACCCCTTCTAGGCCTTATCCCAAAGGACAGAAGGGTGGTAAGATGTGGTTCCGTAAATCCCAAGGAGTCACGCCGGATTCACGTGGTCAGTTTACCCCTAGAGGCAGAGGGGTAACAACAACAGACGCTCTAGAGGCAGAGGGGTCTGAAAACCAGGGAAACAGGGAGCCTCTCTCTGATAAGCCCTTTCAGCATCCCTGAGGTGTTGCCCGGCTGTCCCTCCTTGGAGGCAGTCGGGAAGATTATCACTGTACCCAGAAGCCTGGCATTCCCTCACTCAAGACAGATGGGTACAGTCGATCATATCCAAGGGTTGCATAATTCCTTTCGAGGAAAGTCCCTTCCCTCAAGTTCCCTTCCAGACGTACCACCGGTCTAAGGGACATTGCAGATTTAGAAATCGCAAAACTACTGCAAAAGAGCCATTCAGCCAGTTACAATAGACCATTCAGAGCCGGAATCTACTCAAGGTTCTTTTGGTCCCCAAAAGACGGGAGACTGGAGACCGATATTGGATCTCAGCAGACTCAACAAGTCTGTCAGGAAGACAAGATTCGAATGGTCACTCTTCAGTCAATTCTGCCCTTCTTACAGAAGGACAACTGGATGTGCTCAATAGATCTTCAGGATGCGTACTATCACATCAAAATTCACAGACGCTCCAGGAGATTTCTCCACTTCGGCTGGGGTCCAGTCATTTCCAGTTCAGAGCCCTGCCCTTTGGTCTCACTACAGCCCCAGAGTGTTCACCAAATGCATGGCAGTGGTCACGGCTCACCTGAGACGTCAAGGATTCCAGGTGTTTCCGTATCTCGACGACTGGCTCCTGTCAGCCACCACCAGGCATCAGCTTATACAAGCCAGGGATTACACAATAGACCTTTGTTCTCATTTGGGCATCTCAGTCAACTTGAAAAGTCATCCTTATTGCCCTGCCAGTCTATTACCTTCATAGGCGCAAACTTAAACACTGTTCGGATGTCAGCTACCCTTACAGAACAAAGAGTTTCAGACATTCAGACTCATGTCAGGATCATTCTGGCCAGCAAGAAAGTACAGGCCAGAATGGTTCTAAAGGTATTAGGTCTCATGGCTGCGGCCATTACTCTTCTTCCCTGGCTCGATTCTACATGCGCCTCCTTCAGTGGATGCTGTTCACACAGTGGTCATACCAGCAACTCCCAATGCGTCACCAGATTCTGGTGACACAAACATGCAAAGAACATCTTGCTTGGTGGATCACATCGTCTCAGGTTCACCAAGGCAGGTGCTTTGTACCTCCGTCCCCGATAGCCACTGTCACCACGGATGCCTCCCTGATCGGGTGGGGGTCATTATCAGGGCAGGATGGTTCATGGGACGTGGCAACCGTTCGAGTACCATCTGCACATAAATGTCCTGGAGATGAGAGCAGTGCTTTTAACTTTGCAAGCCCTCAACGACTTTCTTCCCGTAGGGACAATTGCAGTCCACACAGACAACATGTCTGTAGTGTGGTATATCAACAAACAGGGCGGAACCAAGTCCTACCCCTTGTGTCGAAGCTCAGACTTTGGCAATGGGCGATCTCCTCTCATCGGTTTCTGGTAGCAATGCATATCCCTGGGAAAACCAACATTATAGCGGACAGATTGAGCAGAGCTATTCTCATGCCTCACGAGTGGTCTCTCAAACAATCCGTAGCGGAAGAGATTTTTCTGGAATGGGGTCGTCCATGTTGCGATCTTTTTGCTACTCCCCAAAACAGCAAATGTCCAGACTTCTTCAGCCTCTTCCCTCTATCAGGCCATCCCCCCAGAGACGCTCTGACCCAGGATTGGCCCCAGGGACTTCTTTATGCCTTCCTCCATTTCCTCTGATCCCTCAGGTGATCCAGAAAGCTACCGTTTGAGAGCCAAATTGATTCTCATTGCCCTTACTGGCCTCGACAAGTTTGGTTCCGTTCCTCCATCATCACCTTTTGGTGCAGCCGTGGCATCTGGACCCAGTGCCAGATCTACTGATTCACCAATCTGGTCAGCTGCACCGGTCAATCCCTTCTCTCAACCTCACAGCATGGTTGCTCCACTTCCTTCCTTAGCCAGGCTTCCTTTGATCTCTAACCCAGTTAGAGATATCATTGTAACTTCACTAAAATCCTCTACCAGGAGGATTTACACAAGCAAATGGAACGTTTCTCTTATTGGGCTAAGGCCCAAAATATTGATCCTTTTACTGCCCCTGTTCAGGCAGTTCTGGACTTCTTAGCAGAGATTTTTCATGCAGGCTCCTCTTCTTCCACAGTCAGAGTTCAGTTGGCTGCTATTTCTAATTTTCATGTCGGAATAGCAGATCATAATATTATGTCCCATAGGCTCTGCAGGGCCTTTTGAAAGGAATTTTCCTACTAAAGCCTCCAATCAGGAATCCTCCTCCTCAGTGGGATCTAAATTTAGTGCTGACATCCTTGATTCTTCCCCTTCGAGCCAGCTGTTTCTTGTTCCCTAAAATATCTTTCTTGGAAAACGTTATTTCTAGTGGCTATTACATCTGCCAGGAGGGTGTCTGAACTTCATGCTCTTTCGGTTCGACCCCTATTTGATTTTTCACAAAGACAGAGTATCTTTGAGAACTAATCCATCCTTTTTACCTAAGGTCGCTTCGAAAAACAATCTGAATCAATCCATTGATCTCCCTGTATTTTTTCCTAACTATTCAGATAGAGCTGAACAAAAGCTACATTATCTTGACGTCCACCGTCAGCTTAGATATTATTTGGACAGAACAAAAGAATTTAGGAAATCTGATCAACTTTTTGTTTCCTATGCTGATAATAAAAAAGGCCTTCCTGTTTCTAAAGTGACTTTGTCCAGATGGCTTTCTTCGGTCATCACTGAAATTTATACGCTCAGGGAATAACAGCTGTGCTCAAAACCTAAAGCACATTCAACTAGGAGTTTAGCTACTTCTACAGCCTTTCAAGCTAGACTGCCTTTGGACACTATTTGTGCAGCGGCCACTTGGGCCACTCCTCACACTTTTGTTTCCCATTACAAATTGGACTTGGCCTCCAGGGACAGAGCCAGTTTTGGCTCTACAGTCCTCAAGAGTTTGTTCCATTGAGCCACCCAGGATAGAGGTGCTAGGGGCGGTCCCATCAAGCAAGAATGAAGGCGAGATTGACAACTTAACATTAAGAAGTTATGTACCTACCATAACGTTCCATGTTAGTTGTCTTCTCTCGCCTTCTTTCTTGTGACCCTCCCTCCTTCCCCCTGGCCTGGACAGACCTTGTATAAGAAACTATTATGCTAAAGACCATTTAGACCTGGTCCTTTTTCCATCTGTAAGTTTCTTCTTCCTTTGGGAAGTATTTTATGCTTGGTGTTATTGCCCTTTGTCAACAAACGAGATCTGGGTACTTACTGCCTTGCATCATGGGATATGGGGCTGCCTCGAGCTGGTAAAAGGAGTTCTCGAGCTAAAGCAAGTGCCGAGTCGGAGCCGAGGATCGGCTCCGAACCCATCAAGCAAGAAAGAAGGCGAGAGAAGACAACTAACATGGAACGTTATGGTAGGTACATAACTTCTTATTTTCAAGACATCCTTGCAGCTGTTCTTGGAAAACAGATGCTCTGTCATTCCAGTAGTTGGGAATGTTCCTGTATGCATTTCCACCCTTTCCAATGATTTCCAAGGTACTTCTAAAGGTTCAAGAAGAATTACCAGAGATCATTGTTGTAACCTCCTTTTGGCCCAGGAAAAGTTGTTTCTCCCTTTTAATGGAATTGGCCAAGGGCAATTACCACAAGCTTCCTCACAGGCTGAGTCTGCTCACACAGCTTCAGGGTTTAATGGTACATCCCATCTTAGAGCAATTGCAGCTGACAACCTGGTTGACTCTGTTTTGATACTTTTTAGGCCTTTGTTCAATGAGGGTGTGCAGCAGGTATTTAAGGCAAGAATACCAACAACTAGAAAATCTTATGTTTAAAAGTGAAAGAGGTTTTCTAGGTGGTGCATAGCCAACAACATGGGTCCCAAAAGGATTCTGACTCCTCTGTTTTTTAAATATTTACATGGGCTACTTAGAGATGGTTTGTCTTGTGCTTCTGTCAAAGTGCATCTTGTGGCCATCTCTGCTTCTTTGCTTAAGGATCCTCCTCTTTTGTCTCTTTTTGTGGTCAACCAGTTTAGGAAAGAGTGCAAATGAGACCTCTTCAAAAGTAAATTCCTCCTTCCTGGGATATCTCAACTTTGTTCTTCAAAAATTAATCTTGCCTCCCTTTGTATCTGCCTCTCTGGCTAATTTACGGTTCATTACATATAGGCTTGTTTTACTCATTGCTCTGATATCTGTGAGTTTCTGAGGTGCAAGCTCTCATTGTGAACCAACCCTGTCTGATTTTCCTCAAAGACAGGGTTGTGTTATGCATTAATCCTTCATTCTTGCCTAAAGTTGTTTCTGAATTTACCTCAGATCAAGCCATCAGTCTCCTAGTACTCTATCCTGATCCAAAAAACTAGAGAGAAAGAGACAGAAAGAACAGATTCTACATACCTTGGATGTGCACAGGCAGCTCAGTTACTACCCTGACAGATCAAAGCCCTCTAAGAATGCTGTGCAGCTGTTTGTCTCCTATACAGGGCTAAGAACGGTCAGTCTGTGTCTGGCAAATTGTTTATGGTTGTCCTGTGCTATTGCTTTCTGTTACTTCCACTGTGGTAAATGTCTTCCAGGAAAAGTCAAGGTTCACTTGACTAGGGCCTTATCTTCGAAAAGTGTGGACTCTAGAAGCAGCTAATGTTACAGGTAAGTAGGACTTTATGCAACTATACTTTTCAGTTTGTAATTTCAAGAATTTGTACCACTCCACTTGTTCATTTTTAATTTTTGTAGAATGCATTTCTGTGGCTAATATGAGATCATTGTCTTTAAATATCATCATCTTGTGACAAAAAGTCATTTTCTTTTAAGTAGAGTTGTTTGTCTTGCAGATGGTTTGAGAGAACAGGTGTCCCAGTTTAAAACATGTTTAATATTCTCTCTGATGATATCAAGCTTCTTCTTAGAAGTTGTGTAAAATCTGAAATTGCTAGGAATTAAAATAGTTTTGATTTTCTGTATATATTGTGCCTTTCTTTTACTATTGTTTTCCTTATGAAAACATTGTTTTGCTGTATGGAGCCATCTTAAACATGAATAATGTTCATGTTTTATAGGTCTGTATGACAGTTGCCGAGCTCACTTCTGCCTTTGTTGAAATTAACTGGTTACCATTAAGCTGCATAATGTTTTAGAGAAGTAATTTTTTTGTCAATACTATTTCTTCCATTAGGTCACAGCAGGAGGACTTAGTCATCACTTGCTCGAATTCTGGGAGATATTCATAACCATTCACTGCACATTTCTGCTGTGCAGGTACAGAAGGGCTCCACTTCTCAATGCACAGTACACATGGTTCATTAGAGATGTATGTTTCAGTACTGTAGTACTTCTGAGCAGCCTTCACTGTAGGAGAATCACATTACTCAGCAGAGTAACTTAATAGGGAGATGTGCATGCATACATAGGTGGCTGTCCTGACTCTGTTGCGTAGCTCTAGCAATACATACTAGACCAAGTCAAATAACTTCTTTCAGCACTTCTAGATAGCACAGTATGCAGCAAAGCACTATACATAAAAGTCTGAAATTTACCGTGGGGGGGGGGGGGTCATACATCTGTATCATTAACATATAGAAGTGGAACTAAGGTTATTGCACAATAGGAAATAGGGCAGACAGGAAACACTAGGAAACGCACAAGACAGATTGCATGATGGGAGATGACACAGCAGTATTTTGGGGGAGATGACCCCTCTCTTTTTATATATGGAGTGCAAGGATGAGGATGAGGAGTATGGTGTGTTAGTAATGTGAAACTGGGTTTCTTTTTTCTTTCTTTCTATCTGTTTTCTGTTTCTTTCTTTTTTTTTCTTTTCTTCTTTCCATTTGTTTACTGGGATAGTCTGTCTGAACAAAAGTCCATTTTGGTGAAGGCCCAGGAAGTAAAGCTCCAGTAGTTATAACATTCAAAATGTTGTGCATTTCACAATGATGTCAACATATAATCAAGTTATTGAAAGCACAGTTATTATGTCATAATATACAAAAGTTGCAGTAGAAATAAACATACAGCTTATATGGTATTTTATAGTGAGATCAGAATGTCACTTAAGGCAAAAGAGGAACTGACAGAAAAGTTGCATACTTTTAGCTGAGGTGGTGGTTGAGTATATAAACAGAAGGTATGGCTTAATTGAAAGATAAAATAAGAATAGAATAGAATTAAAAATGTGGATAGCTGGTTAAGCTAAGGAATGAAGGTGTCTTAGAAAGAAAGTGTAAGCTGTGGGGAGGATTAATAGGATTGAGGTTATGAGAGTGGGATCTATCAGTGGTAAGAGCAGTAATTGGAAATTGGATAACTGAAGCAATAGGGAGGAAATCTCATCTAGAGGGTCGGGAGAGTTTGCAGAAGAAGTGCAGCAGACTTGCGCGGTGGTGATGCACATATAAGGTTGAGATAACTAGAAAAAGATACATACAGAGGGCTGACAAATGGTGATGGGAAGGGTTGGATTAGAAGCAAGGTATAGAACAGTATACAGTAATAACGGGGTAATACAAGACTTGGTGATGCTGGTCCTGCCCATAGAGCAACCTACACAAATCCATCACCATGAGATATCCCACTGTAACTAGTGATCTGAAGTTGTTGTTTTTCATTTGGTCTTCAACCTGTGGGTTTGGATCCGACATCAGACTGACTCTGCTGAATACTAGAGCTCTAGGATCTGAAAATCTGAGCTCCTCCCCTGCCCATAATGCTTTGCTCTCTCCTCAGCCCCTCAGATCTCATTTGCCGTGTTTTCATCAGCATTGGGATTGTGATTGTCTGAGCTCCATTGGTATTTTGTACATGTTTTCTTATGAATTTTTTTCTTCCATTTTTCTCCCTATTATAGCATTTCTTCCTAATTTTCCCAACCCTTTGTTCTATTTGAAAAGTTGTTTTTGTCTATTTATTTTAGTTTTCAGTCTCCTTCCTCCTAACCTCTGTTCTTCTTTTTTTTTTTTTTAAGTAAAAGAATTAAACAAACATCTTTTGTAGAATTTAGTTTTTGCTGTCCTCTTTTAGTGCATCATGTCAGAAAAGCCAGCAGGTTTTAAAAAGTGTGCTATGTGTGGGCATAAGATCCCTCTGTCAGGTGTGCTTAGGTCCCTCCCATCTGGATTCCTCCTGTACTATATGTGCTGGCTTTAACCAGCATGCTCTTATTGACAGGAGGAATAAGCTTATTTTGAAGAGCCTTTTACCAACTTCAGCTTCTTCCTCTTTTGTTTCCCCTTCTACTTACTTCAGGAGCTCAAACCCCCTCCAAGAAACATAAAGAGAAGAAACAGTCCCTGGACAGAGCTTCCTCTATGTCTGGTGAACCTCCTCCAAAAACTTCCAAGCCATTGGATCCAAATGACTCTGGTCCAATTGTGTGCGAGGACTCTTCTCACCTCCGGTATCCAAGATTCTCCCAGGAGCCGGTTAGCTCAAAGTCCAAATCATCTTTATTGCAGTCTCCCAGACCAGTCTCCAGGCTGCCTTCTTTGGCATCCTCCTTCAGGTCATCTCGAAGACTTTCCAAAGCAAGGTTGACAGGATGCTGATGAGGTTTCTCTAGGCACATTAGATCCATGAGCCAGTAGCCTACTTTTGATCTCATCTCTCCTTCTCCGATCCGACCCCCAGGTTTGGAGTTGTCGGGTATGAGGATCCTGGCAGTCGAGATGTTGGAGTCTGCAGGCATTGTTACCTTGACTCCAATGGTTGCCCTGAGTGGTTCAACCCCGATCGTCTTGAAGCAGGGTGACTCTTGGAGCCCTAGCATGGCATTGAGTCCGAGGGTTTGATGTCAGCAACAAAGTTTTCAGAGCTGTCTCTACCCCTCAGAGCCTCAGCACTTGATAGCTCAGCTCCAACTTCCCTCTCAGATCCAGGAGTGATCGGGGCTCACAGGGCTTCCCCTCCAACAACTTTGGCTCTGGTGGGTGTGCCCTTGGATCCCCATTTGCCCTCAGCATTCGAAGTGGTGGAGAGGGTTCTCTCTCTCCTTAGGAAAGCCTTGACTCTCTTTTCTTCAGAGCCCAGTCCCTCTTTGGGAGAGTTTGTGCCTGAGTCATCCCTTCTGTCACCTCCTGGACAGCCTGCCCAGAAGAGCTTCCAGGTCACTTCTCATTTGGAACACCCAGAGTTTTCCGATACCTCCCCAGAGCAAAAGGAGGCACTTGGATTTCCCCCCATAATCCCTCACCAAGGACACCAATTTGGATGAAGGAGAAGGGTCCCAGAGATCCCCACCGGAGGATGCCTCTTTTGGTGACATCATGGAAATCCTGTGCCAGAAGGGTGGGTGTTCTGCCCAAAACCCTAACCCTCAGGAATCGATGCTCCTGGAAGACTTTGGGTCAGGCCCATCTACATCTTGGGTGTCCCTCCCTGCAGACCCCCTTATTGATCTGATCTCCCACAGAGCATGGAAAGAGCCAGACACAGTGGAACTCATTTCAAAATGCCCAGACAAAATCCTTAGTGCCTCATCTGATACGCCTGTTTGGACTAAGGGTGTCCCAGTCGATGCCATGGTGGTTGTAGCACACCACACTTCAGCGACCTTCACACTGTGAACACTGAACTACTTGGCACATTTGACATGACTACAAAGAGACCTGGTCAAGGAGCTGTGTATTTCTACCTCAGGGTCCATATCTGCAGAGGAACAGAATACCTTTTCCTCCAGAGTGGGCACCCTTCTTTCTATAGTGAATTCGTTCATAAAATTAACCTCCTATGTGGTAGAAGGTGCCTCACGGGTGGCTGGTTCAGGCATTGCTGTAAGTTGCCATGCCTGGATGCAGCTTTGTGATTTCATGGAACCCTTCAAAGTGTGATTCAGCAATGTCCCTTTTGACGTATCATCCCTGTTTGGTCCAATGGTTAGAGACATGCTTTCCCAGAATGATAAAGTTGGAAAGACCTTGTCTGCTGTTGGAATCCATTTTAACCATCCCTCAATGGTCTTTCTCCAGGAACCAGCATGGTGCTAAAAAGTTGTGTTTCTGAAGATCTCACGGTCCTTTTCAGGAATCACAGTGAGATTTTTCCTCCAGCGGCAGAGGGGAAAATGGCACAAATGGCAGATGGTGCCCTTGAGACAGAGGGAGTCCGATGAACTAGAGGTCTAGAGATACCTTCTCGGACAGGCCCAATCAGCGATCCTGAAAGATTGCCTGAATGCTCATCTCTGGAGGCAGTAGGTGGACATTTATCTCTCTACACCCAACAGAATAGGATAAGCGACCATTGAGTGTTATACATCATAGCCAGAGGTTATGTCATATGCTTTTTCCAAAATCCCACTCCATTCAAGACCCTCCCCAATGTTCCACCCAATAAAATGGAAGCTTCCGCATTAGAAATTTCAAAGCTGCTCTTGTCCCCCAAGACCAGCTTGGATCAGGCATTTATTCAAGATTCTTTTTGGTGGCCAAGAAAACGGGGGACCTTACACCCATTTTGGATGTTACAACACTGAACAAATCAGTTGCCTATTCAAAGTTCTGAATGGTCATAATTCAGTCCATTCTGCCCTTCCTGCAGAAGGACAACTGGATGTGCTCTGTAGACCTTTAGGTTGCGTACTATCACGTCAAAATGAACAGACACTCTAGAAGGTGTTCCTGCTTCCAGCTGGGAGCCAGTTATTACCAGTTCAGAGTACTCACCTTTGGACTTACCACAGTCCCCAGGGTGGCCCCAAATGCACAGCAATACTGGCAGCCCATCTGCAAGGATTCTGTGTGTTTCCCTATCTAGATGGTTGGTTCCTCACTGCTTCCACCAGGCATCTCTTTCAACTAGCGTCAACCTTTGGCATGTCCATCATGCTAAAGAACTCGCATCTCCATCTGGTCCAGGTGATTCATTTAATTGTAGCCCATCTGGACACAACACATTGCTTACCTCTTTCCCTCCAGACAGAGTCTCCACTCTCAGACTCCATATCAAACAGATTCTAGACATCCCTTCACCCACAGCGTGTTTTGTTCTAAGAACTCTTGTTCCTACAGCTTGCATCCATATGAGAATTCTTCAATGTACACTAGCAGTACAATGGTCTCTTATGTGTTATCCTTTAAATCATCCGATCAGACTGTCTCGAGTATGCAAGGAATCTCTTCTCTGGTGGCTTCAATCATGGGTTCTTGAACAAGGTTGTCCCTTTATCCTTTTTTCCCCAAAGGCCACGGTGACCATTGCTTCTCAGCTTGGGTTGGGGGCATTACCTGGGACAGACAGTCTAAGGCGTGTGGTCCCCATTAGAAATCAATTTGCATATAAACGTTCTGGAGATGAAAGCAGTGCTTCTAGTGTTGCAAGCCCTTCAAACCTCTCTTCCCACAGGGTCCATTGCCATTCAGACAGACACCATGTCAGTTGTTTGCTACATCAACAAGCAGGGAGGAACCAAGTCTTACCCCTTATGTTGAGAGGCCATGTGATTGTGGCAATGGGCGATTTCTTCAAACCACTTTCTAGTGGTTATGCATATTCCCGGGAGGTCAGACATTTTAAGCATACAGGTTCAGCAGGACCATTCTGATGCCTCACCAGTGATCTCTGAACCCTTCAATGGCAAACATGATCTTCCAGGACTTGGGTCAACCTTGCTGCGAACTCTTCATGTCTCCTTCCAACACCAAGTGCAGCACAGCAAGTTTTTTGCCCTGATTTCTCTTCAGGGATAGTCACCAAGAGATACACTAGTCAACTCTTGGCTCCCAGTCTACTTTATACTTACCTTCCTCTAACTCTCATTCCCAAATTCCTCCAGAATGCTCAGAGGTTGAAGTCCAAAGTAATCCTCATTGCTCCCTTTTGGCCTCAGCAAGTTTGGTTTCACCTGATTTGTCCACCATGGACTCTGGATCCAATTCTGGACCTTCTGTCCCATCTATCAGATGCTCCCACCCAGATCTATCCAGCCTGAAATTGACTGCTTGGTTGCTCCATTTCCACTGATGGCTAGAAAACACCAGGCTCTCTTCCCCAGTTAGAAAAATTGTGATTGTGGCACCAGGAAAATATATAACAGTAACTAGAAGAGGTTTCCATTTGGGCTCAACAAAATTAACTGGATCCCTTTACAGCTCACATTCTTGCTGTTTTAGACTTTCTAGCATCTATATTTCATAACGGAGCTAGATTTTCTACTAAGAAGGTACAATTGGCAGCCATTTCTGATTTTTACACTGGGTAAAATTCATTACCTTTGGCTTCATCTAAGTTGTGTAAGACCTTTCTTAAGGGCAGCTTTCTTCTTTGCCCACCTATCAAGGATCCCACTCCTCCCTGGGACCTCACTATAGTTTTGCAAACATTGGTTGCACCTCCTTTTGAACCGGCAGCTGACTTGAAGTTCTTATCATGGAAGACTGCCTTCTTAGTAGCCAACACTTCAGCTAAAAGACTGTCTGAACTACAAGTTTTATCTGTTAAGATACCTTATTTGGTCTTCCACAAGGACAAATTAACTTTGTGTACCAATCCATCATTCCTGCCCAAGGTTGCATCTGAGGCCAACATCAATCAGGGCCTCAGTATCCCAGTTTTCTTCCCCAATTTTCAAAACTAAAGGGACTACAGACTCAGTATGATAGATGTCCATAGACAATTATGGTTTTATTTGGACAGAACTAAACATTTCAGGAAGTCTGACCAGCTATTTATATACTTTTCAGAAAACTAATTTGGGGAAGCCTATTTCCAAAGTGACTCTGGCAAATTGGCTTACAAGCTGCATTTCACTTGTTTATTCCATTAAAGGAATATCCTTACCTGCACCTATCAAGGCTCATTCTACCAGGTCTGGTTCCACTTTAATTTAATTTAATTTATTTTTTATCCATTTGTTTACCGGGAATGTCCAACTTGGAATGAGCCAATTTTCAGTGGAGGCCTGGGGAGAAATGATCTAGATGCATGTCTTTGTAACGTGGGAGGAAACCGGAGCACTTGGAGGAAACCCACACAAATGCAAGGATTACATGCCAAGTCTGCACAGAAGGTACCCTCTTCTGAGAATCAAACAGGAGAACCTCTTGCTGTAAGGCAACAATGCAGGCTGCTGCACCAATGCGCCATCCAGTACTTTTTACGCTGCCTTTGGTGTGGAGTTCCTATTGATGATGTCTGTTCTGAGGCTACCTGGTCTAATTTGCATACCTTTATATGTCATTACAAATTGGACATTATTTCCCAGAACAGGCCTCCTTTGGTTCTGCTGTGCTCCAGAATATCCTTCCATGAGGGCCTCCCAAGAATTCTGTGGCTGGGGACTCTGTCCCACAGGTTGAAGACCAAATGAAAAACAACAACTTCAGATAAAGAAGTTATATACTTACCATAACGTTTCATCTGATTTGCTGTTTTTTTGTTTGTCTTCAACCTTTCCCTCCTGCCATTCCCTTCCAAATTTTTTTAGACCTGATGGATGTGGATATGGATATTCCTTTACCTGTTTGAGCTCCTGACATTATTCTTTTCTACTGAAGGACATACATTTAAAAACCTTTTGTTGTAAACATTAAATAGATTGTGAACAGCAATCTCCATCTGAGGGGATGAGGGGAGAGCAGGGCATTATGGGTAGGGGAGGAGCTCAGATTTTCAGATCTTAGAGCTGTGATATTTGGCCTAGTTAAATCCGATGTCCTTTGCAAACCCACAGGTTGAAGACAAGCTCAGATTTTCAGATCCTAGAGCTGTAGTATTCAGCCGAGTCAGATCCAATGTCATATACAAACCCACAGGTTGAAGACAAATGAAAAACCAACAACTCAGATGGAACATTATAGTAAGTACATAACTTCTTTGTGATGGCTCATTGGTCTTCTAATGGACGAATGGTTGTGTATGTGACATCCCCACTCTGGGCCAGTAATCATGGACCCTAAATCCTCACCACTGACACTGGAGAGGGACGTTCACTTGGAACAAAAATGGATACACCCAGTGTTTCCAGATGCATCTCTCTGCATCAAACACAATTTCCCTTAAGACCATACAGGGAACACACTCAGTCTGGGGTTTGGATTTCTCTGTCTCCCTCCCGGCCCCAATAAGACTCCTCACTGGTACAGCTGTAGGGTTGAGACCTCAGCCGATTGTCCAAGCCGAGTTCTCCACCAGTGCTTTATGTCCCTTCTCCAAGTAGCCGACACACACACACACACACACACACACACACACACACACACACACACACACACACACACTCTTTGGGATTGGATTTTCACATGTGCGTGCATGTGTGTACACAAACACACACACACACACCCCTGGCAAAGGCTGCCACAGATTTATTAGCTATGCCCATTTCTGCCCAGAATATAAGGTAGCTACACTGCCACCAGACACTCCAAAGCCAGCTACTCTAAGGCTGTTGGAAGGGTACCCAATTATACTGAGTGAAATTAATATTAATACAAATGGTAATGTTGACCAAACAGTCAGGCTTTCAGGAGTGGCCACAGTGTCACCAGTAGATGTAAGTACTCTCAGAGGTTAAATATTCTCTAAAGGACCAGCCACAATGAAAAGTGTGAATATATTTAATAATAAATAATAAAAGAACATGAAAATACTAAATATCTATTTACAATAAAGGCAAGAGTTTCAGTCACAGGAAATATTAAAAATAACACAGATGGACAGGTTCACAGAGTCACAGAAAAACAATACCTAACTAATCTCACTATATTTTTTGACTAATCTAAAGAATTATTATTTCCAGTTTATCTACTAGGATTATAGGAAGTTACTAGGTTAATGGCCCTAAGGTCCTTATAAGCCTAGTCAAGTTCTACCCTTATTTCCATGATCAGCACTTATTATTGCTCTTGTCTACAGCAAGGCAAGATGAAGTAGGTGAGAGATCCTTCTTTGTCTGGTTACAAAAACAGAGTGCTCTGAGACTTCAGTCTCACCTTATATTAGAATTACATCACATACATCTGGTCTTCTGACTTCTGGTTCCCATGCTTCCCCCTTTGGCTAGAAGCTGTCAGGATTTATCACATAGGTATCAATAATATACACAGATGAGATCTGCTGCGGCTCCTGGAAGTCATTAAACAATTTCAAACCTCCACCCTTCCAGATTAGCAATTAGCTCACCCCAGTGACAATGCAGGAAGCTTCCTAGTGCAGACTTCTTGTCTCTGGCTGCATTGAGAACTGTAAGACACAATCTTTATGGCCTAAATTAAGTAACTGAATTTCTTACTATTTTCCAAAGTCGGGTGGATTGAAATTAACAACTTCTCTAGCAGTATCCTCTGTTACAATATGTACATTTCAACAGTTAGCAGTAATACATGGACATTTCTTCCTTTGTCCAGCAGGACACACTGTTGATACATTTTTATCACAAGCAACTTTACAAATACATTTTCAACACAAGCATCTGCCATGCTAGTTAAATTTAAGGTCTTGATCTATTATAATTTCAAGCAGTTTTGCTGATGTGGCCGCTTCAATAGCAGTGTCATCAAATGGTGCTGTTTAAAGAGTAGAGTTGTTTACTGGATTTTTTTAACTTGAAGTGAAGTACACTGGTTTATTTTTTGAGGCGTTTGGAGTTCTTATTTGTTCTAGTATTTTTATAACTGATTAAAACTGAAGTATGGCAATGATTGTAGTTACATTATGTCCAGAATAGAAGATTGTCTAACTTATCACATTCTGGATGAGACTCCTACAGCAACAATTTATTAAAGAGTTGTAAACCTGGAATGCAGAGGTATTACAGCTCTAAATGGCAAAGGGACTGAAAATACATGCTCCAAGGGCTATTTCTGATTCTGTCATGTAGGCAGTTTATAAGCCAGCATTAATGGGTTTGAATTAGACCATATTCAGATAGATGTTCTAAGACAGTATTGTGGTTAACAAAGCTGAAAGGTTTGGAGAAATCAAGGTGTACACGGCACAGTTAGTTTTACTTAAGTTCAAAAGTTTAATATGAATAAAATTAGGTACAGTTGGCAATCTCTGTTCTGTATCCAAGGCAGAATGTATACTAGGAGCCATATATAATTTTATAGATGGATAGATGATGTAAGATGTGGAAGTAACTCAATTTTTAAAGTTCTTAGGTAATGATAACAGGGCTTTAGAAGGAAAATGGTTTCAAGAATTTGAAGGTCCACTTTTATGCAGTGGTAAGTCTTCCTCAGTTTTCCATATTTTGGAAACATTAGATTCATGAATTATTGGATGAGAATAGCGAGAAGGAGAGATAAAGCATCTTTTGTTAACTTAAGGTGTTTGGGAGTAAGGTCAATCTAGATGAGGAAGATTGTAATTTTAAGGCATTTCTAAACTTAATTGTAAATCACAGCTGTGAGATAAAATGGAAGTAAGCTGTATATGAATACAATAATGCTATCTTTTTAGGCCACTGGAGCAAGAGAGGCAGCCTTAATGAAGAACGTTCTGAAAGCTACTTCAGATGGAGTAGAGTTTGACAATGAATTTTGTTGCCTGTGTTTACTGGGTTTGAGTAGCTCACTGTTCTTAGCTAGCTACTAGGCCATAAGTCCAAGAGCCAGTTTACAGGTGGTTACTAGGCTATTGTCCCAAGAGCCATTTTCAGCCTAGCCCAGCTTGCCACAAATTTACCAAAACATTGCTGATGTGTCAATACCCCAAAGAATTTTATAAGTTGCAATATAGACTTGTACACATCAAGCATTCACAGGGTGTCCCTGTCCATTAAGGACATAGGTGCTAAACCAGGGGTAAATTTGTGATTTCTTATCCTCTGGTCCAAGTTTCATTTGAATGTGGTTAGGTCTGACCTTTGCTTTAAATAAATGGGAAGCCTGTCCCAGAGAAGAGGTAATCTTTGAGACACTTAGCTGCCCTTCACAGTGTCCTGTCGCAGTACATATTTAGTTTCTTAGAGCAAGTATTTCTGATGTTGTTTTATGAATGTGCATAAATGTAGGATTAGAGGATGCATTGTAGACTAGGCATAGATCGACACACCACAGTCTGTAGGAGACCTAGTACAAGGAAAAGACTTTGAGATAGACTACATAGGACTTGTTTTTACTCTCAGTATTCTTTTTTTGAGGAGTCTCAGTGGTCTCTCAAGCTATTTCAATGCCATATCAGGTAGATGAAGTAGAGTTTGTTTGATATGTGATGTCTGTTCCCAGATAATTTTGGATTTTTGTTGTTTACATGGTTTGTTTGGAGAAATTAGGTTTTTTTTGTTAGAGTTTTAGTGACATTGCTTGACTGCTTAATTCATCATACTTAACAAAGTATTAGGTAATTTGCTGTACTATGTCCATGACTTCTCTTGCTTTTTCACTAGGTCACTGATTTCTGCAGTCATTATGACTATAGCCATATGCGTATTGTTGAATACTGAATTGTAAGGTCAAGATTTAACGAGGAAAGAAATTGCCAGGTGTCACCAGCATGTTTGAGGATAGACATACATTAAAGTTTTTTTTTCCTTTGTTTTTGTATTAATTGAAAAAGCAATAACTCTAATTTTAGGTTGAAACCAGCCTTGAAAGATTAGTATGTGACCACTGATGGAATTGTTCATAAAGGACGGTTGTCACTGATGGAATTATACATAGGGCAGGTGCCATGGACATTGCTTGGAAGAAGATTAGAACCTAGCCAAGGCTAATTTTCTTGATGAATTTATCAGTTTTAGTGGGGGATTATTTATTGAGGCTGAACAAAAAGATATGTTTTAAAATTAGTATATTGATCATGTGCTTCTTTCTGTTCCGTATTAATATCAGTATATGCAAGCTGCTCACCCTTAACTTTGGAGATAAGCTAAAAAATGTATCCTTAGCACAATTTTGTTTGTAAGTTCAGAATGATATAAACATACAGAGACAATTTCTTAAACCACTTACTTTTGTGGTACAAGAACAGATTCATGTTTTGTAGAAATAGAAAGTTGAAACTTGACATGTGGTGGCATCTCCGCACTTAAATATCTTGTAGCCTTATGGGAGAATTTCACTGTTTTTGAATGAAGGACATAACCTGATTTCTGAAGGGGAAGAATCCAATAACTGAAGGATGTTTATTTTATTATTGATAAAATGCGCATTCACATAGATCAGCTTAAACCCCTAAGCGGGTCTATATTAGATCCACGAAAACCCTTTTCAGCGAATGGCTCTTTGCCAAATGCTAACTGTCGAAATCTGACTCCGTCAAATGGCCGTTTCGGCGATTTTTTTTTCCAAGGGAGAAAAAACGCTTGGCCAGCATAAAACTTCACAAGTTTAAAACTCTCCAAAGTGGGGGGCTTTGCCCCCCCACATCCCCCAATTTGGGGGCAGTGCCTCAACACCCCCCAACTAAATATACCAACTCCAAGATCACACTGCAGTGGGGAAAAGGGAAAATTCCTGATGATGTCCAAGCATTTTTCCCCCTAGGAAAAATCGTTGAAACGGCTGTTCAGTGGAGTCAGATTTCACAGTTAGCATTCAGCAAAGAGCCGTTCGCTGAAAATGTTTTTTGCGGATCTAATGTAGAACCCCCCCACCCCCACCCTTAGCTTGCTACCTGTCATGTTTTTGTATACCACCAAGTACTACATTGTTAGGAGATTGTAATGAAATAGGCTAAGGCTTACTGTGGAGGACAAAGGAGGCCAGACCTAGATGTTGATGATTGTCACCACATAACATGGTGCATTATTCCCATAGTTGAAATTTACTTGTAATCTTAGGACAAAATCCATAGTACTGGTTGAACATTTTCTAGATTTTCTAAAGGTCAGTAATGGGTAGTATTAGTGCTGAAAACTGCAAATGCTTGAGACTATATCCATGATAGTGGAGAAATGAGTGACTAGGTAATGTGTAAGCTGCAGGCAGGAAGACTGTGCTGGGCAGAGGATATGTATGACTAAACAGAGTAACCCAGTAGTCAGTGCAGTAGGAAAGAAGGATAGTATGAGGCAGATTAATAAGTAATATCAGACCTGCCTGTGATGTCAGCAACATGCTAAAATCAAAATGATACTTGGTAGCTCTAGACTAGGTGGAGAAATGGGAGAGGGACAAGTACCGAGAATAAAAGGCACTCTAGTTTAAGAATACAGTGGCAGCACCAAGTGGGCAGGGCAGTTTCTATCCATGCATCCACATCCTTTGAATGCCTAACCCAGTCCTAGTTATCATATTTTATTAGGAGTTGCCTATGTAGTTCAGAAAAAACATTATCAGACCAAACAGTTTCTAATGTATTGTATTGTATTTAGTGTGTAGTCTTCTACTGAAACATCCCAAGATACAAGAGAACCTAGTCCACAGTAGGAGCCGAGGAGTGCCTATGTGTGCAGGGTAGGGTAGGTTTGCATTTGACTGAAGTATCAGATAAAATCCTTGCAAAATTCGGTATTGTAGGATATGACTATATTGCTGTTTTAGTATTGTACTTGCAGCCTTCTAGGACTAATCCTATGGCATTTTGGTATACGTGTGTGTGTGTGTGTGTGTGTGTGTGTGTGTGTGTGTATATATGTATACATATATGTGTATGTATATATATATATATGTATGCATATTTGTATATATATATATATATATATATATATGTATATATATATATATATATATATATATATATATATATATAGTATGCATATGTGTGTGTGTGTATATATATATATATATATATATATATATATATATATATATATAGACACACACACACACGTTTGTAATCTGTGAAGAATTGGTTAGGTCATTTATTGTGACAGTGCTTGGAAGTCAGAGAGGAGAAATATGTCTAATTGCTCCAGATTGTTTGTGAAGCTGCTTACAATTAGGAGAATAATTCTGATCAAAGGTAGTGTTTTTTGGGATAGATTGTTTATGAGATGCTTAGCCTGGATTGTATTCTGTGCTGGTAGCTTTGACTCATAGAGAAAAATAAATGTCTAGTTAGTATAGAGTTTTTGGCCTTTTGAAAAGTGGGTGGAATTTGCTTAGCAGTATGAAATGTTGGTAAGATGGACCTGCAATTCAGTAGCCTTATGTGGTGGATCCTGTGCAAGTAGTGGTTTGTCCAGAGATGTATGGTCAAATGCAGTAGTACTTTAAGTAGCAAAAGGTTGAGATTGATTTGTATAGGAGTTACTTTTAAATTAGGTGAACAGATATTTTCAAGAACTAAGAGAAAACCAAAAAGATAAAAATGTGAAAATATAAATGGTTGCATTTTGGATTGGAATGTGCTAGGAGAATGGGATGAGTGCCTTAGAGTTTGTAGAAAATATTTTTTAGGAAAGTAGAGAAGTACTGAATTGTTTTGAGGATGTCCTTTCCTATCACTGTTGTAGTGTGATTTACAAAAGGAATAGCCTGTTGAGGATAGCTGTATGTCTGGCCAGCATACCAAAGTCTTAAGCCCTTTCAATAACCATATGTCAGACATATGTCCTTCATCCAAGGTATAAAATACATAAGTGACACACAAATGACAGATCTTCAGAACTTCTTTGCTGCCAGTCAAAATGCTGTTTTTTGAATTTAGTCTGTAAGGTGTTTTTTGAATTTGGTCTGTAAGGTGTTCTTCGAGTTGTTTTCATCTACCAATCCAATAGCAGGGATCCAATGCCCTGTTGGGGACTTGACTTTATGTTTCTCTTGATTTGGTTACCTGTTTTACATGTCTTTTAGAAAGGGGAAATTTGAGTGTTAGAGGTAGATTTCCCATAAAGACATGAAAAGTGCCCTTTATGTTTAAGTGCCAGCCATGATCATATTCACTACATGATTTGCTAGCCTTTTGTACCAAGATCCTAAACATCCACCTATCCTCTTTATTCACGTATTTAGAAAACCATTGTTTGAAGTTAGCTCAGGGAACCATGGCTTCTGATTCTACTTGCCAAAATGTTTGCCAAGGTGTTCAGCTGCTTACCAAGAAAAAGCTGAAAAAGATAAGTTTACAGACTTATCCTGTTTAGGCCTCTGCTGTTTGGGCCAAAAGGGTGTCACCGACAAGATTTTGGGCCTGTCCACATGATCTTGTGTAGGACCCTTGGCAACAGAAGAAGAGGGGGATAAGCATACAGGAGCATCCCATTCCAAGAAAAAGACATGGCATCCAGTCTCCAAGTCATAGGACTTGGCACTGTAAAGCAGAATGTGGGAAGCTGGTCTCCATAGGGTCATATGAAGAACCTGAGGACCATCACTTTTCAACACCTGCTCCTGCTGTCACAACCACAATTATAGGCTAAACCAGGGTTTGCTATCTACACGTCACATCCACTGAGGCTGAGCCTACGTCTGCTGCATACAAGAAGGGGGAGCCTCAGCTTATCATTTCTGAAGGTTCTAGGGGGATTCCCTAGACTTGTTTGGGATGAGGTTCCCATTAAGAAAAAGTAATAAAACAGACATGTGGTCTCTGTTGCCAAGGATCCTCAGAAACCAGCCCCACACGACCTTGTATGTTCTGACCTTGGGTGTTTTGTCTGACATGCCGGATATTGAAGTTAAGTTCTCTGCCATTTCCTTGCTGAGTTCTGCTTTGCAGGTTGCTCACCATTCCATCAGATGTCAAATGTAACTATGATGCTACTGATGTCTCCTCCAGGGGCATCAGGCTCTGTTATCAAGAGGTATTCCTGGCTCTAGTTGCAATCTTTTCTTGACCGTATTAAAGCCAAGTTGTTACTTTCTCCCTTGGACACCCAAAATCTGTTTGACACTGCTGCTGCATATCTTTTTAAAACTTTACAAAATAAAGGGATGGTTATGCTGGACTTTAAGCAAATTTTTCTTTTACCTATACTTAAGTTTCAAAGGAACTACTCTTGTAAGATGCCCTTTGTGAGTAGGCATCCTAAGCGACCCTTGAATGGTAAGAGACCTTCTAGGTCAGTCGTCCCTGAGAAGCCTCTTCAGGATTCTAGGGCACAGAAGTCATCCTTTCCTGACAAGTCTGCCTGTATCTGACATTCACCTTTTTCTGGCCCTAGGCTACATTCCACTTTCTCACAGGTTAACTCTGTCCTTTCCAGTTTGGCAAAAGATCACCAAAGATTCTTGGGTTCTTATTGTCATACAAAATGGTTATTTCTTGACTTTTAACTCCCTTCTTCCTTTTTCAGGGATGCTGCATCCCCTTCCTCATTTTCCTCCTCTTCTTAGGGGTCTTTTGGTAGAAGGGACCATTCAACCAGTCGTTCTGTAGCAGAAGGGCAAGGGATTTTACTCAATAATGTTCGTTGTTTCCAGAAAAGAGGACTGTTTGATACCCATTGTAGATCTCTTCTTTGTCAACACCTTTATAAAGTCCCTTCTGTCACTGTTTCTTCTGTTGCTTCTTCAGGCCTTTTTGGTATTTCTGGACCTGAATGATGTGTATTTCCATGTTCCTTTTCACCCTTTCTTCAGGAATCACATTATCAGTTCTCTGCTTTGCCTTTCTACAGCACCAACATTTTTTTCTTTTTTTTTTTTTTTTTTTACAGTGTCTTGCCCCAGTCATAGTCTTTAGCAGATTTCATGGTATTGAAAATGTTCCCTAGTTGAACAGCCTGCTTCTTCAGTCCCAGTTTTAGCAGCTTCTTATGCAGGATTTCAAATTCAGCATGCTCATTCTTAGCAGTTCGTGTTTTACTCTCAGTCTCAAAAAGTCGATTCTGACCCCTTCACAGGATTCAATCTTCTTGGGTTGCAGGGTCCAAACCAGCTTTTTCTTCTTCCTCCCAATGTCCTCTGTCTGGTAGCCTTTTCCAGCCTTTTCCAGTCTCTTCTTTGCAGGTGATAGCTGTCAAGACAATTTCTTTTTGTCCTGGCATTTATAGCTTCCATTATTCCAATGGTTACTTTGGCCAGGCTCCACATGCAGAAGTTTCAGTGGTACCTCAAGAGAATTTGGCTGCAGCATTGCTATCCTCTGGACATTCCTGTGGCTTTCTTGTCTTGTCTCAGATATTAGTTCATGTGGTGAATTCACCAGGTTTCTCTTATTCTAGGTCTTCATTTTGAGGTTCCTTCCCCACCCAGGAGCTGTTTAAAGATACTTCAAATCTGGATTGAGGGGCTTCCTCAAACAGTTTTAGGGGATCTGATCTCCTAAGCAGCAAAAAGATCATATCAACATAAGAGGATGAGAGCTCTGCTTTAACTATTCAGGCTTTGCACTCTCTGTCTGGGTCCTGGGTCCCCTCTGGCATTTTGCAGACAATACTACTGTCATGTGTTGCATAAACCAACAGGGGCTGGGGGGGGGGGCAGAGTCTTACTGTCTTTGCTGATTGCCCTCATAGTCTGGGATTCTGCTCATATCTCTCAACCGTGTAGATTTTCGCAGACTGTCCAGATTTTTGCCTCATATTTTAGGTCTGTTTTTCATAAAATTTTGGTTTTCTGGCAAATTATTGGCAAATTACTAAAGATTGACGTTAGAAAATAATGAGATATATTTGAGTTTCAGACTTCATATCCTTCAGAAAAATTCATGCTAATGTAAAACATGTTATTCTATCAACTTTCTAAACCTGTAAGAGCAATATTTAAAAATTGTCACTATTTTGGCCTTTGTCACACTTTTATTTATGGCTCTGTCTAGATTTCTAGCTCTAAGAGGTTGAGAGGTATGGATTTCTGCTACCTACCATCAGCTGAGTCTTCAGGTGGTTTGCTTTCACTCAGAGAACAATCTGGTGGAAAACTTTATGAACAGATCCAGGACAGATACTCACAAGTGGATGCTTCATAGGGAGTTTTTTTCTGGGCATTGTGCATTGGTGAGGTATTTCTGAAGTAGATCTTTTTGCTTCCCCTTTGAACAGACAGATTCCCACATTCTGCTTTAGAGCGCCAAGTCCTATGATTTGGAGACTGGATGCCATGTCTTCTTCTTGGAATGGGATGTTCCTGTATGCTTATTCCCCTCTTCCTCTGTTGCCAAGGGTCCTACACAAGGTCATATGGACAGGTCCAAAATCTTGTCGGTGATACCCTTTTGGCTCAAACAGCATTGCTCTCCTCTTCTGTTTCACCTGACCAGGAGCAGTCAAACACGTTACCTCACCAGATGGATCTTGTCTCACAAAACAAGGATTCTCTCATTCACCGTCATCTTCTCACATTACAGTTGACTGTTTGGGTGATAAGGTATTAATTCCTTTTCAACACCAGTTTTCTGAGGATGTGCTTAAGGTTTTTTTCATTTAGAAAATCTTATGCTGCTAAATGGAAGAGATTTTCTGTTTGGTATCACAGGAATGAATCAGACTCTCTGTTGGTGGCTATTCTTACAGGTTTTTCTTATTTGTGTGAATTAGTCACTTTTGGCCTGGAATACTTGTCTGTTAAAGCTCATCTGTTAGCCATTTCTGCTTGTCTGTCTTTGGATCCACCCCTTTCCTCCAGATTTGAGGTTAAACTGTTTCTGAAAGGTGTCCTTCATATTAGGCCTCCAAGAAAGCCATTTCCTCCTTTTATGGAACTTTAATTTTGTTCTTGAGAAGCTGACTCAGCCACCTTTAGAACCATGCAGTTTCTTCTGCTGTGCATTTATATACCTGGGAGATTGTCTTGTTGGTCGTTCTGACTTCTGTCAAGAGACTCTCTTAGATGTAGGCTCTTATGGCTGTCCCTCCTTTTCTGTTTTTTTTTTTTTTTCTTTATCAAGATAGAGTGCCTCTTAGGATAAATCTTTCTTTTATGCCTAAGATGGTCATTGGATTTTCCATGAATCAGACCATCCATCTTTCTTCCTTTTTTCCCTCTCCTCCAAATAGCATTGAGAAGGTTCTGCATTCTTTGGTTTTGCATAGACAGCTCAGGTGTTATTTAGATAAGATTACTGTTATTGTAAGTTTTCACAGAACTGTACTTTTTCATAATTATCACTGCTGCAGAAAGTTGAGCTATATAGGGTATGTCCTATGTGGACTTATAACAGCTGACCAGTTTCCAAAGCTTCAGGGCAACTTCCATGTGCTTGAGCTGAGCTGACTGAAAAGGCAGGTGTGGGTGCCAAGCCCTTTCCTGCTGCCACTTCAGAGGATTGATGGTCGGCTTGTCCTGTTAAATTAATGGGCATATAAGTACAGTTTGGGGAAGAAGTTTTCACATATTGTATTTGATGTTTTAACTTACTTTCCTGTGGGAGAGTACTTTTAAATTAGGAGTTTTTGTTTTTACTGACTTTAGTGTGATTTTCTGTAATTTTAAGTGGGCACACACTTATGTTTGACAATTTAAAAGTTGATTTAAACATTCTAAAACTATTTTTTTTTTCTTTGGGGGAAATGTATTTAAATTACTATTGGGGCTGGTTAAGTTTATTAGATTACTTTTTACTGTTTCTGTTTGGATAAGGAACTTTATAATACTTTTAAAATTTTACCAACTTGAGAAAGTGGCACCATTTTTGACTTGACCATGGAACAAACTAATGGTTCCATGGTTGGTCCTTCTTCCAGCCACAAAATGAAAAAGAAAAGTTAACTAAACACCCTTTGCCACCACAGCAAGCTATCAATTTGCCTCAGCTGCTGGTGGGTGACTGCTGTGGCCTAGGCTGCTTCCTCAGAGTGCTCATCTTTTTTTCCTTAGATCCCTCTGGTGTTGTCCGTACAGCCATTGTGGACCGGGGTTTAGCCATGTCTGCTGCAGCTGTTAGCATTCCCTCAGTGGATAATGGAGAGCCACTCTTGATGGTCTTGAGAGAAGGAGCAGGGAAGTTGCCCCTGCTTACACTGAATGTTGTACCCATCTCTGGAGAAGCTGCCTTTGCCATTAATAAACCCATTTGCCCAAACTTTCCAGTCAAAAAGAAACAGAATACTAAACATTTACCTTCTCTTACACCAGTTTCACTGGACAGGAGTAGTTAATTAGGTTTGGATCAGGATCTTGTACAGGTGGTTGACCAAGTGATTCTTTTCTTGAGGAGGTTCAGGAAAAATAAATCCATATTGGAATGTGATGGGACAGATACAGGGAGAACACTGAGGTTCCTCAGTCCCTCAGAAAATACTATGAACTATTACAACTGGAATTTGTAGAACCTCCTCCCATCCCCTTTGTGCTGTCAGCATTGGATGAAGTATTTGTAACAGCCTGTGGTTTTCCTGATAGCCAGTCTGCTAAGCAGCTACAATATACAAGTTGCCTCAGTCTTTCACATTTTGTACACTCATCCCAGACCTGAATTAGCAGCTATAACCTTGGTTAATTCAACTGCTGCCAAGTATTTTATTAGCTCTAATTCTTCTCTTTTTCCTTCTGACAAGGATGGGAAATAATTGATAAATGTGGGAAAAAGTTGTATGCTTCTTCAACTCCAGCTTTTAGAATTGTGAATTGTCAGAATCGTATGTCAAAAGTTTATTTAGAATAATTTTGAAACTATGAACAATTTGTTATCTGCAGTTCCCTCCTGTGAGGAAAAATCTGCTTTTTCTGGTTTTATTTCTTCAGTTTTCAAGTCACTGCACATTGTTTAGTGTGTTTATGACTGTAGATATTGCATATAGAGCTATGGCCACTGGTCCTACATTATGTTGAGAATGTTTGCCTAGCTGCATTCTCAGAACCTCCAAGAGGATGTAAAAAATGAGATCTTATATTCACCTTTGGCTAGAGATTTAGGTTTTGAACCCTCTGCTACAGAGGCTATCAAAATGTTGTGAGGGGGTAAGCGGATACAGAGAATATCAAAAGATTTTCAAGTCCTTTATCTCTTAATTTTTCCATGGACTTTTAATTTAGTCAGTACCTCTCAACTGTGCACTGTGGTGGTGGTGCTGCGGTAGCGTTGTCGCCTCACAGTAAGACGTTGTCCTGTTCGATTCTCAGCTAAAGCGTCTTTCTGTGCGGAGACATGCGCGAATGGGCGTACCTTCCTTGAAGGTTGTGCATCAGGGCTGGCAACTCGGCACGTAAAAATCTACTGCCAATCATTAGCGGACGGGAGTTCCGCTGTGGCGACCCCTAACCGGGAAAAGCCGAAAGACCCAACAAGAAGTACCTCTCAACTTTCCAGATTTTTGTAAAATGTCCATATTTTTGCCTCATATTTGTGGTCTGCTCCTCATAATGCTCTTGGTTTTCTGGCAAATTATTGAGGACTGAAGTCAGACAGTAACAACAGACAATTGAGTTTTAGACTTCATACCCTTCAGGATTTTCCTGTTAAAATAAAACCTGTTATTCTATCAACTTTCTATGTTTATACGAATATTTAAAAATTGTCCTATTTTTAGGGTCTTTTCTCCCATTATTTGTTTTCTCTTTGTTGTGCAAAGAGGTTGAGAGGTATTCCCCTCTCCCACACACACACACACACACACACACACACACACACACACACACAGACACACACACACTCAGTCCTTTTATCCCTTCCAGAAAATATGAATCTCTATTTCTCTCCCTTATTGGCAGCAGTTTGTTTCAGGCAAAAGGGTTCAGAGACTTATTCAGCAGGTTACAGATGGCTGTGGGAAAAAATTCACTCTTTCCAGGGGATTATTCCACGTCCTCCAGACCAAATCCCTTTGTTTCCTCCTGCCCTACTCTACAGCTCATGCTTTCTCGGGAAGTAATAGAAATAGTTCCTCATTCCCAGTTGGGGCAAGGTTTTTATTTAAGAATATTTCTGGTGCCAAAGAAAGAAAATGCCTGCAGGCCAGTTTTGGAACTTTCTTTAGTACACCAGTCAGTATATGATGGTGTCCAAGTTCAAGATGCTTTCACTGTTTATCCCTTCTTCCTCATGACTTTTTGGTAACCTTATATTTAAAAGATGCTTTTCATAGCTTTTTTACCCATACAGTCTTCAAATGCTTCTTAAGTTTTGTTTGGATCATATTATCAGTTATTTGTCTTACCGTTTGGGCTATCCACTTTTCCAAGACTGTTGATAAGATGTACAGCTGCAGGCTACAGGGTATCCAGATTTTTCCATATTTGGACAACTTACTTATCTTTGCAGCATCTTTTTCAAAGTGTCAGGAATATCTCACTTGGATGAGAGCTCTCCTTTGCAGATTGCACTTCCACGAAAACATTGAAAAGTCTTATTTGATTCTGTCACATAGAATTGTGTTCCTGGGGCATCTACTAGACTCCTCTGTACAAAGAGCTTTTCTTCCCCAGGAAACAAATTGATCTATATTTAGATCTGTTTCGGGGTATTCCAGTCAGACTTTGGTCACTGCAAGGGAATACCTCATGATTCTGGGTCTCGTGTCATCTATAATTTTCATGATATCTCTGGGAAAACTCCACATAAGAAAGATACAATAATATCTGAAGTTCCCTTGTTCCCAGTTGTAACATCTGTTATCTGTTCAGATTCCAGTTCTGGGATATGCTGGGAATATCACATTTCCCTGAATCCAAGTATACCTTTCTCTCCTACTGCTGTAAAGCAGTCTGTCACCTCAGACAACTCATAATTTGCTTGTTGGGAAGTGTCAAGTGGGATAAAAGTGCAGGGTATCTGAGATAACAAGATTGGACTCAAGCACATAAATACAAAAAGGATGCTTGCCTTATCAGTGCACTCAGTTCTTTGATGACCATGACATATTGCTATTGACGATACCACAGTGATGTGGTACATAAGCAAGGGGAACAAGATCTTACTCCCCTAAGCAGACAGCTATGGTAGCATGGGATACAACTTTACAGCTCAATCTTACTCTGCAGGCTTCTTACATTCTGTAAGTGCAAAAGTGTGTGGCAGACCAGCTGCAGGATGGCAGACCCTCACAAAATGGAATCTAGATTTCGGTTATTCCAAGATTTGATCTGTCTGTGTGAAATTCTTCAAGTAGACCTTATAGCCTTCTCTCTGAACAATCAGCTGGCAAATTTCTGCTTTAGGACTCCATTCAAGAAGGCCTGGAAGACAGATGCCTTTTCTTTTCCTTGGACAGGAATATTCCTGTATGCTTTTTCACCCTTTCCTCTAATATCTAGGATACTTCTGAAGATTCAGAAGGAATGCCCCAAGATTGCTCTGGTGGCTCCATTCTTGTCAAGGCAACAGTGGTTCTTCCCTCTTTTGGAGTTGGCAAGGGGTAATAATCGCAAGCTTCCACACAGACTGGAAAACATAAGAACGGGGTGTTTGATACATCCTGACTGCAAAGAACTTCAACTGGCTGCTTGGATGATAAGGTCTTAATTCTCTCTAGTCACCTGTTACCAGAGATGTACAGCAGATACCAATTGAGGTAAGAAAGCCTGATACTAGAAATTCATATATTAGCAAATGGAAGGTTTTCTAGTTGGTGCCCACAGCATAAGCATCACCCACTCAGGGCTAATTTTCTCTGGTTTTACGATATCTGGGTGAGTTACTTTCCTGTGGCCAATCAATAATTTAAGTTTACCTGTACTCATTCCTCCAAGGGAGCTCTGGAAGTCTGCACAGTAAATTCCAGTGGGAAAAGCTTAAGCTTTTTGACAGAATCAAAATATGTTCTTACATTCTGAAGAAATGTACATATCTCTGGAACCACAGGGATGACTAAGGAGGTATAAATGACAAAACTGTTCAGCACAAAAATTTTTTATAGTTTTACTATTCTTCAGATTCTAGGTTTTAAACTGGATTTTATAAGTCACAGCAAACATAGTAGCTATTAAATTTGTAATATTTTCTAAACAACTTGCAATATCTCAGCAACCACTCAAATTACACAGATAATTTTTTAAACAAATTTTATTAATTTTAAAACAAAGATTGTACAAATTTATTTAAAACAAATCGAACAAAAACATAACTATTTATAGATGTCTGCAACAAAATCAAACATAGAAAACTAAATTATTAAAATGAATCAAGCAAATCACTTAATTCTGACTAGAATCTAAACTGGTGAGTAATATTCGAAGTTCTCATTTTGGCAGTCAACATTTCTTTTTTACAGACATTTTTTTGCTAAATTAATGAATTCATTGAAAGAACGAGTAGTTTAATTTTCCAATTCTTTGTGACTATTTTGCTTGCTGTAGCTAAAATGGACTAAAGGAGAGGCACTTGCACCTTAGGAACGGAACTGGAGCATTAAGTAAGATCAAGGAGTTAGAAATGATACAGTCATCTGTTCGCAAAGCTGGGCAAACTTTGTAACTTCAACCCAAAAAGGAATTACTATTTTACAATCCAATATCATATGAAACAAGTCTGTTTTAGAGATTTCATTACACCTCCAACAAATAATTTTCCCATAGTTATATATTAAAGCTGTTTTATGTGGAGTTAAAAAAGTTCTATGAAGAAATCTCCACATATACATTCTCCAATAAAGAGAAAAAGTAGATTTTCTCACATATTTTAGAATTAAGCATTTATCTTCATCAGAAAAGGTCTTCTCATTAATCTTAGTTGACTAATTCCAAAATAATGAATCTGTGGAACCAAACTCTTCTCTTATTATTTTATAAATTATTGATATATGTGATTTATTCTTATTTGAGTTACTATTGATTCTGAAAAAAAAAACTCAAATATCTTTGGAATATGTTTTGTTTGAAAATCCATAGAGATTTTGATTTTATCACTAATATATTTTTTACAATATTGTATAGTTGTATAGTATTATTATTTTTCTAAACAATGTCTGGCAAGAAGATAATCTGTATTATGTTATTTATTTACTGGTAAGAATTGATCCCAGAAGATTAAATTTGCATCTCTAAGGTCTAGCATTTTGTTTATATTAAAAGTTTCAAAACAATCCACAGTATTTGACATAGGGAACAATATAAACAATAAATCTTTATATAATTGGAATTCATGAATCTTTTAAAATCTATAAGGATGTAAACAGAGAAGGGAGAGGAATAGTATTTTTTCTTTTCCGGTGAACATAAGTCTTTTAATATCCAGTAAAATTTAGAGAAAGATTCTACAGCATAGCTGTCATTATTTATTAATCTTTCACAAATAGATTTCCAAGTGGATTGGTAAGATGAATTTAATCATAGAGATATTAAATTGAGAAGTATAGATTTGGCATGTAATTCAACATTTGGAAAATGTAATCTACCTTCTTGACAACTTTTAACATGTGGATCAAAGGATATTCTTGGATTATTGGGGCACCAGAGAAAATTAAGAAGAGTATAATTTAATTTCTTAAAGATTTTTTAGGAGGGAGAATAATTAGTGATTGTAAATAGAAAGGTATTTTTGTAGGGTTATCAATTTTTATTAAAGTCTATCTTCCATTGTAAAAAAATATTTAATTAATAATTATTTTACTAACAGTGTCTATTACATTACTGTAATTTATTGATATTGAGTCTCTTACAGTAGATTTAATTAAAATTCCAAAACAATTAATTTGTGAATTGTCCCAAATAAAGTTCTTATAGTTTCATAAATTAACTTTTTATTAATAAGTAAAATTTTTGTTTTGTCGGGTTTACACATTAAACCTGACACTCTTTCAAAGTAATAAATAGACTTAGCTAAAATTTCTGTTGAGGTTTCAACATCACCACCTGCTATTAAAATGTCATCTGCAAATTTTACAGGAATAACTTTCATCTATTGAGAATCCATGAATTTTGATATTAGATCTAATAAAGTTTGAGAAGAGTTCATTTGATAGAGCAAATAATAGATGGAGCAAGATACAACTAGAAAGAAAAGAACCAATTTTAATAAAAGAGAATGAGTTACTATATAGATTAATTATAAGATTTATAAAATCTAGGGAAAATTCATAGTAAGTGCTTTGAACAAGTAATTCTAACCAATGGAATTAAAAGCCTTATTTATATCTAGACTTAGTATAGTTGGTTCTTTTTGTTTTTATTAGCCAGACCTGTTAAAGTATCTGTCTGCCTGGGATGACATGATCGACAAAACACGATGCTTTGCCAGGGATGGCCTGCACTTGTCACCCTTGGGATTACAGATAATAGCTAAGGCTCTTGCCACCCCTATAGTGCCTTTTTTAGGCAAGATTCAAATGACAAAATTCACCACCGTAACAGGTACAAGCAAGCAAAATCTGAGGGTAATGCTACTCAGTGCTAGAAGTCTAAACCTCAAAATGTACTCACTCGAGGCACTCCTTAAAATGGAGAACATCGACATCTGTGCAGTGACAGAGATCTGGTTCAAGGCTCCAGAGAGCACCCCTGCATTACCAGACTATAATTCATACCACACCTTTCGGCCACCTAACTTGGACTGAAGCACTAAAGGTGGAGGTATGTCCATATTCATTAAGGATATCCACAACTCCAGGCTAGTTGCTCAGCATAATGCATATGAGATTGTCCAGGTGCAACTAACTCTGGGCAAGACTGCAATGCAAATTGTAGCTTGCTACAGATCCCCCACCATGCCCCAGGATTCCCACTCCTCATTTCTTGATACACTGGAAAATATTAGGGTACAACCTAACACCCTAATGGGTGATTTCAACTACCCCACCATTAATTGGGAAAACTACTCATGTACCAACTCTTGTGCTCAACATTTTCTGTATTTCATAAATTCCAATACCTTGGATCAACTTATCCACACCCCCACCAGGGGCAGCAATATCCTAGACCTGTTCATTACCAACATGGGCAATTCCTCGTTGGTCAGATCCGAACACAAGCAAATCACCCTAGACATCCACATCCCAGCCCCACCCACCCATTAGGGAAACCACCGTAAAAAATTTCTCCAAAGCCAACTTCATGCTTCTTAAGACAGAAGTGGCAAACTTCACGACACGCATGCTGACGGACAATAGAGATACGACTGCTGAATCCTATACAATTACGCTTTATAAGCACTTACACGAGTGCATGGATCGTGCAATCCCTAACAAAACCAAGATGCTATCCTCCAAAAAAAAGGAAGCCAATCTGGTGGTCCCCTGCTATAAACAAACTCTACAACAGAAGAAAGAAACTGTTGCAAAAAAGAGTAAAATCCCATGATTGGAGGAACTCCGTGGTCAGCCTCAGTAAGAAGCTGAGATCCCTCATAAAATCCTCCAAAGCTAGTTACAAAAACAAAATCACCACTGATTCTAAAGACAACCACAAAGCATTTTATAGCTATGTCAAGAATCACAATGGCAACACTCAGATCTGCTCTGAGTTACAGCACAATGACACTAAATATACAGAACCAACTGATATTGCCAACATCCTGACAGATAGGTTCAGTGCTAACTTTACCCCTTTCTCATCCCCTAAAGGGCCCATCTCTATACCAGAAGAATGCAAAGTACCTGTAATCATGGCTGCACAGGTAAAACAACACACTCTCCAAGGCCAAGAACACAGCATCCATGGGATCTGACAACATCCCAGGCTGCGTTCTACATGAATTACAGAACGAACTGGCACCCCACCTCTAAGTACCATGTTCAATCATAGCCTCACCTCAGGCTTTGTGCCCACTGAATGGCGCACAGCAATGGTTATCCTACTCCACAAAGGGGGAGCCACCATGGACCCCGGGAACTACCGCCCCATTAGCCTGACGAGCCTGGTCTGCAAGTCTATGGAGCATATCATCATGGAACTTATAAACAATGACATTGGTAATCTCCAAACTTTGGACCCTACCCAGTTCAGGTTTGTAAAAGAGAGATCATGTCTTCTAAACCTGCTAGACTTCTTTGAAGCGGTCAACAAAGCTGTAGATGAGGGTAAGGTGGTACACACAGCCTATCTAGATCTCGCCAAGGCTTTTGACACCATCCCTCACTCTGGAATTATAGACAAACTCACTAAACTAGGTTTAAATCCCTATGTCACAAGATGGGTTGCCAACTCGCTCACTGACTGAACCCACACTGTGAAAGTAGCAGACTCTAAATCCAACTTCAGACCAGTGACAAGTGGAGTACCACAGGGTTTAGTCCTAGGTCCTCTCCAGTTTGGTATCTACTTCTCCGAAGTACAGGCTAACACAGAAGGTCTTTGGCTAACAAAGTTCACAGATGACTGCAAACTAGGAGCCATAATCAAATCTCCTAATGATGTGGATATTCTACAAAAGGCCTCACTGAGACAGATGCCTGGTGTCAAAGCCATGGCCTCAAGCTCAATGCCAAAAAGTGCATTGTCATCCCTTTTGGTAAAAACATTGTACCCATGAACTACCACATAGGCGGTAGTCTACTTAACACCGAAAGTGTGACAAGATCTTGGGAAACAGGTGGACAGTAGTCTCTCCTTTGATAATCACATCGCCACAGTAGTCAAGACATCCTTCTACATGGCACACCTCATCACAAAAGGTTTCTCATCCAGGAAAAAAGAGGTCATTGTTCCCCTCTACTCATCACTCATTAGACCCATTATAGAGTACAGTGCCCCTTTTGGTATGTACCTTACAAGACATCTACAACAACTGGAAAGGCCACAGAAATACCTCACAAAGAGGATTACCGGCCTCAAACAGATGCCCTATGCAGACCGTCTCAAAAAAACTCCAGCTTTACTCTGTCTCATATCGCCTGCTTAGAGGTGATCTCTGCCTAACATACAAAGCTATGTCAAACCCAGATCTGTTGGACATGCTCCACGTAATGAAATCCCAATCCCTCCAAGCTACATGTGCTAGGGACCTAAACCTTGTCACCACAATAAACAGAACATGCTGGAGGGATAGATTCCTGTCTCAGAGACTTCCCATACTCTGGACAAACTACCTATCTATATCAAACAATCCTCCTCATTAGCACTCTTCAAGAAAAATCTTGATGATTGGATGGGAGATAGGAAATTCACCCCGGGGATCACTTCTGTGGCTCTGCTTGACAGGGGCACAGGAAAATAATTTTCTTGGGTGGCAAAAGCCAGGGTACTGTTTGGCTAGGCTTCTATAGGGACTAGGGCCAATAGCCTAGTACCTACCTATGAACCTAAGCCTAATTATGTTATCCTGAACCTTTTTATGTAGTAGAAATCCAGTCTGGTCATCATTTATTAATCCTGACATAAGGTTCAGTCTTTTTGCAAGAATAGACATAAATATTTTATACTCAGCATTAAATAATGAAATAGGATGGTAAGAAGAATGGAAGTTAGAATCTTTATTTGGTTTCAAGATAGGAGATATCAGGGAATATTTCCAGGAGTGGGGAGGGGATGGTTGACATATGTATAAGTTGTTCAAAATCTTTTAATAGGCTATTTAAAATATTTTCTGGGAATAATCTGTATAATTCTGGGATTATATCATCAAGATCAGGGGCTTTATTAGGTCTAAGATTATTAGTTTGATCCTTTAACTCCATAAAAGAGAATTACTTATCAATTTTCGATCTTTGTTCTTTGGTTAATTTAAGCCTTATATTGTATTTCAGAAAGTAATTGTTTATGTAGTTGATTTCCAGGTCTTTCTCTTTGTTATTAATTTCTTCATAATATTTCCAAAACATTCTTGTATGCCTTGTAAATCAGTCACTTTTTTTATTTTTGCCACCTTGTTTGGAAATTATTTTTTTTTATGTGATTAGTATTTATTTTTTTCTTAGATCTGGCAGCCAACCTGTATAAGCTTTTTGGGTTTATTGAGTAAGTTTGTAATTTTAATTTTTTGAGATTTATTGATATTATATGGTTAAGTGCATCAATATGTTTCTGATTTAATATTTTCAACTCAGCATTTGCCAATTTGTCATAAGATTTTAAATTGGATTTCAGTTTACCTATATTAGACTGCAAAGACATCAACTCCTTATCCCATTCTTTTTTTACATATGTACCAGTTTTTAATTCCTCCATATAGATAAGCTTATAAAGAATCACATCTGAAACTTCTCCCTCCGTTATTATTAATTTGAATGTATTGATCTATTTCTTTTAGACACCATTCCTTAAAATCTTTTAATTTTACTTTATAAGCAGGGATTCTATTATAGTAACTCAAATTACTTGGCTTTAACGTAATAGCATTGTGGTCAGATAAAGGACATGAAGTTGTCAATACATCTTCAATTTTAGTAAATAAACTACTAGAAGTAAAAACTATTTTGTCTGGGTGCCAAATCTATAAGAATAATATGTAAAGTTAAGAGAGTTAGTTGATTTAATATCATAGGTATCTCTCAAATGTTGAGAAGTAATAAAATGATCTAAGTGTTTCGCTACTGAGGATAGCTTAGGAAACTTATCAATAGTTGTGTCTTTACTAGAAAGAATACAGTTAAAATATCCTGCATTAATCAATTCACTTTTTGCCTATAAGGTTATATTATCTAACTGTATCTTAGCAACTTTGGCTCCAATTCCAGGTATCTAGTAAGAATTCACAAAAGTATAATTTTTTTTGCCAATTTCTACTACTGCTAAACCCAACATGCCATTTTTGTCTGAATAGATATTTAATATTTTAGGCATAGGTAATGAATTTCTCCAAAGAATAAGAATGCCTGTCCTTTTTTATTTAAAATGAGAGCTCACAAGAGTTGAATAATCTTTTAACATCAATCTATCTACATATTCAGATAAATGCATTTCTTGTAAGAAAATTATGTGAGCTTTATGCAGTTTTAAATATTTGTTAAAGCTACTCCTCTTCAATGGATTATTAAGTCCATTGATGTCTAATGAGAGGCATTTATAAATGAAAATTCCGTAAGTTGAAGAATTAATCATACAAATCACACAGCAACTAATCCATCCTAATGTCACCAAGCTAAATAGTTGCTACTGCTTCTTAATTTAAAACAATATTATTAATTTTAACTATTTAGAGTACACTCAAGACATGTTCAAAGGAAAAACAATGTAAAATATTAATTTGAGAAATATTAATGTTTATGATCATAGAAATAGAAAGTTGGAAATGTTAATAATAAAGAATATTTTGTATTTCTGAATATATAAAAAATATCCCAGAAATAATGTATTTCAAATTTCTCTAGTTGATCAAGACATTTTATATAGTATTTTTTTTTTCTAATTAATCCTACTATAGAAAATACTATAAATAGCTTAGTATTTATGCATTTATATGGAGGAAATAAATAAAAGTGACAATACCTATAACACATTAACCTATTGACATCATAACACCAATACATATCAAGATCATGTATCGTAAAACTTTTAAAATTCATTTAATAACATGGATGAAAAGGTGAAAGTAATAGTCAGAATATGGAAGTATAGTTAAAAGGTGATGCAATTTAAAATTGCATATTTGTATATATTGTTTGTGCTTATATATGTGTAATATATTTACATGGATGTGCATGCATATAACTGTATGTATGTGTTTGCAAATTATGACTAGACGTTTGATGTGTATATTAACAGTTAAGAGAGTGAATATGTTTTATGTATCTATGCATGAGAGTAAATATAGAAATGAGTGAGTGTTTTAAGTGAATATTTGTTTGTGTTATGAATGCATGTTACTATCAATACTTTTAGTACTTGTATACATATTTAATATCTAACTTCTGTACAGGAAGCATTCTTTTCCGATTATATTTTAAGCATCACGTACTAACAAATTTGCTTATAGTACATTTTATTGCCATATTCTGAAATGTGCGTATCAAGTTTTTGTATTCATCATACCAATGTGAGATGAAAAATGCTTGAAATGATTTAAAAGTCAGTTTAGTATAAAATAAAATGACATATTTACTAGCAAATGCAGAAAATTTTGAAAAGTTAAATCTGCTCATTAATATTATTTTCCAATAATTAGTGAAGTCATTCTGAGTAATTAAAGTAACAGATTCTGAGCAGATTGAGGTGTTTTATGCATCTTCTCCTCTAAACTGTTTCATATAGCACAGAGGACAACAGCTTATATTACAATATAAGTGCAGTAATATATATATATAAATGCTATATGCAAATTAATATCTATATAGAAGTCAAATAAATATATTTCTCTCAGAGCAAGTTTATAACTACTATTAATAATTTCCCTTCAAACATCTGTAAAAATAATTTTTTATAAAAAACAACTTTATAGCAACCAGTGTGCAGAGCTCTGAAGCTTATGATGTTATGTGATCCTATCTCGCCTACATTCTGTACTGATGGGTTCGGAGCCGATCCTCGGGTCCGACTCGGCACGCTATACTATAGAGCGAAGTCTCTTATTGGCTGAGCTATTCTACATCCCAGGATGCACCACCACAGCTTCCCCAGATCTCGTTTGCCGCTTGACAGCAATAGACGTGGTCTCAACTTGGCTGAGCTAAGTACTCTTTACTGACAAATTTTCTGTCAAAATTTTCACCCAAAAAGCTGCTTATCGTTTTGTGTGGTTTGTTGAAAGTTTGTGTGAATTTATTTTTAGCGTTAGGTTCCCGCTTAAATAGTAGGGGTTTCCTCGCGCTCTACTTCAGGCTGTGTTACAGCCTCCTTTGTTGCTTAAAGTTTTTTGTGTGGTATTTGTTCCTCTAATGTCAAGGTCCCGTTTTAGTTAGAGGGGCCTTGCCCTCGCGCTCTTCTAGAGCTGTGTTGTAGTTTCAGTCTGTGTCTGATTTACTGGCCTATCCTGTTTAAATTAGAGGGATTTGGCATCTCTGTGTGGTTAGTTGTTTTTCCTTAGTCTGTTTTTGGTGTGTGCCTTTGTGGTGATGTCGAAGGAACATAGGCCTTCGGGGTTAAAAAACGTACCAAGTGTGGGTACAAAATGTCAATCACGGATGACCACTCTCTATGTGTTTATTGCCTAGGCCCTAAGCACCTTCAAGAGTCTTGCAGTGTATGCCACGGGTTTTGTTCTCGTGTCCTCCAAGAGAGGAAAAACAAATTGATACTGAAGGGGCTTATCACCCCTTCTTTTGAGGAGGCTTTATCTTTTTCCCCCTCTCCCTCCAGGAAGAAGTCGTCTTCGGCTCCGACCAGTCCGTCGGAGCCGACAGCAAAAAAATCAAGGCAGGCTTCTCCGTCGGCTCCACGGACTTCGGAGCCGAGGTCGGAACGGTCTGCCTCGATGCCTCCAGCCTCGACTCCTCTGTCTTCGGAGCCGAGCGCTCGAGCATCGGGAGGCGGGTCACCTTCTCCGGCTCCATTGGTTTCGGAGCCGAGAAAGGTCACTCGCTCAGACTCTTCTACCTCAGCACCGAAGTCCCCGTCGGCTCCGAGGGAAATTGCTGTGCTGGTGGAATCTCCCTCGGCGCCGATACTACTTGAGACTATTCAGAGCCGGTCCCCCAGTCTTTCGGAACCAGCGGAGAAGTCAACTCGGGCCCGATCGGTCTCTTCTCGGTCTTCGAGGATGTCTGATTCGGATATAGACAGGGTGCTTCAAAGGCTGTTTCAGTCTCCAGTCTTCCAAAAGTTAGTCTCGGCTCCAGCCCAGTCGGCTCCGGAGCCGATTGTCCACCCTGTTGTCTTGGTTCCTCCTCCAACAGCCTCGGCACCATTGGAGTCGGTGCTGGTGGAGCCGGTGGAGGTTTTCGGGTCGGCTCCGACCCTTACTCCAACCCCAACCTTCTGGTCGGAGTTCGGTACACGGACCTCCTCGGTCGGCCCCGGGGGTGACGCTTCGGGACCGATGGTTTCGGTTCCGAGCCTCCCTCTTGGTGCATCGGCTGCGGGGGTGCAATCTACTGTTGTGGCCTCGGGGGTTGGACCTTCCCAGGACTCGGGGGGGGGGGGGGGTCCAGCCTTCAGGGCCATGAGGAGTGTTTTGGCCAAATCTTCCTTGGCTACCTCCACCATCTCTCCGGCACCTTCCCTTGGCACGGAGACTGGTTCCTTTGTAGTCCCCCTGTCTCATGACAGCGGAGCCCTGTGGCCTGAGGTCACTCCCATTGGGGGTTCCCCCCTTCCTGGAAGTCCTTCCGAAGCTTCTTCGGAGGAACCTTCCAGGAAGAGACAGTGCAAGAGGAAGCACGTCGACTCCCCGGACGAGTCTCTCACCTCGGACACCGACCTCGACCTCGATGATGCAGAGGGGTCCCCCAAGTCGTCCTCGGATGATGTCTTCTTTGCGGACATCTTAGAAATCCTGAAGCAACGAGGCGACTGGCAGTCCAAACCCCCTTCTGCTGAGGAGTCGGTATTCCTCAAGGTCTTCGGGGCTCAGCCCTCCGCCTTCTGGGTGTCTCCGCCTTTCGATGAGCTTCTGGATTTGATCTCTCGAAGGGTGTGGGTGCACCCGGATTCTGTGGAACCGGTGCCAGCTCGCCCTAATAAATTTCTTTCAGCCCCCCCCAAAAGGAATTCCTCTCTAAAGGTGTGGCTGTAGATGCCCTGGTGGTGGCATCTGCTACCCAACAAGATGTGGCAGAGGCGTCTACGTCCATCCATCCTCCTAATAAAGAGTCTAGGAGCATGGATCGGTACGGGAAGCACACCCTTACTTCAGCAGCCTTTACTTTAAGGTCTCTGAATTATCTGACGCACTTCACCAGACTTCAGAGGGATCTGGTCAAGGAACTTTCAGATACTGTCTCTGGTAACCTACCTGAGCAGTTGGCCCAGACGGTTAGCTCTCAGCTGGCTACCTTATCATCATTATTGAACGCGTCCATGAGGCTCATTTTGTATGCAGCCGAGGGGCAGTAGAGCGGGAACAGGTGTTGCTCTACGGAGACGAGCCTGGCTCCGCCTGTGTCACTTTGCGGAGGCCTTCAAGTCTTCCTTTGCCGACGCTCCCTTTGATGGGTCCTCTTTGTTTGGACCCAAGGTAGAGGACACCTTGACCCGCTGTGAACAAGAGGGTAAGACTTTGACTGCCGTAGGGGCACGCTTTTCTACTCCCTTCCGGCCTTATCCCAAGGCTAGAAGAGGGGGGAAAATGTGGTTCCGTAAATCCCAAAAGACTTACCCCTCACAGCAGGATGATTCCCCTTCTAGAGGCAGAGGAGGGGAAAATTTTTCAGGAAGACGCCGTCCCAGAGGCGGCAGAGGCCCCCGCAACACTGGAGACCGCGAGTCCTTTCGTGGCTCCTCAACCTTCCAGCATCCCTGAAGGATTGCCCGACTGCGCTGCTCCGGAGCCAGTCGGGGGTCGTTTTTCGAGGCACCTAAAGGCATGGGAGAATATCACTCAGGACCGACGGGTGCTCCGAATCATTGCCGGAGGTTACACCATCCCTTATTCTCAGCCCCCCCCACCATCCAGGAAAATCCCGGACCCACCACCCAGTCAACGGGATCTCGCAGCCATCGAAATCTCAAAGCTGCTTCAAAAAGGAGTCATCCAACCGGTCCCCGAAGACCAGACCGGATTAGGGACTTACTCAAGATTCTTTTTGGTGCCAAAAAAGACCGGGGACATGAGGCCCATCTTGGATCTCAGCAAACTCAACCGTTCTGTCAAGAAGTCCAAGTTCCGGATGGTCACCCTACAATCCATTCTCCCGCTGCTGGAGGAAGGTGTTTGGATGTGCTCCATAGATCTTCAGGACGCCTATTATCATATCCTGATAGATCAGGCGTCCAGAAGACATTTGCGCTTCAGCCTGGGAGACAGTCATTTCCAGTTCCATGCACTGCCCTTTGGTCTCACCACAGCCCCCAGGGTGTTCACCAAATGTTTGGCGGTGGTGACTGCTCACCTGAGAAGTCTAGGATTCCAGGTGTTTCCATACCTAGACGACTGGCTCCTAACTGCCACCTCCAGGCGTCTACTCTTACAGAACCTAGCAGCCACTATATCTCTAGGCAACTCCCTAGGAATCACCTTCAATTGGGAAAAGTCTGTGTTGCTGCCATCTCAGCGCATACGGTTTATCGGAGTAGAAATAGACTCAAAGCAAATGTGGGTCTATCTTCCTACAGAGAGGATAGAATTATTACAGTCTCAAGTTCGAGCATTGCTCCTCAAACGCCGAGCCCCAGCCAGGATGGTCCTGCAACTGTTGAGTTCCATGTCGGCTACCATTCTCCTAGTTCCCTTAGCAAGATTGCATATGAGGATTCTCCAGTTGCTCCTGTCAATCCAGTGGTCTTATCAGGATCTCCCTCTCAGTCACCTCATTCTGATCACGGAGACGTGCAAACAGGACCTCCGTTGGTGGCTTCTTTCCTCCAACCTGGATCAGGGGCGACCCTTCGTTCCTCCACCTCCAGTGGCCACTTTGACTATGGACGCCTCCCAGATGGGGTGGGGGGGACATTACCTGGGCAGGTCAGTCCAAGGCAAGTGGCACCCCGACGAGAGTTCCCTCCACATCAACATACTGGAAATGAAGGCGGTGCTTCTATCGCTACAAGCACTACACAGTTACCTCCCCCAGGGCATGATTGCCATTCAGTCCGACAACATGTCAGTAGTCTGGTACCTGAACAAGCAGGGAGGGACCAGGTCCTACCCCCTTTGCAGAGAGGCCATGAAAGTATGGGATTGGGCGATTGCAACCAACCGTTTCTTGGTAGCAACACACATTCCGGGGAGATCCAATGTGATAGCCGACAGACTGAGCAGAACTATTCTCTCCCCGCACGAGTGGTCTCTGAACGACAGAGTGGCAACTCAGATTTTCAGAAGATGGGGAACTCCTTGTTGTGACCTCTTTGCAACTCCTCTCAACACGAAATGTCAACAGTTCTTCTCTCTCACCCCAGTTCCGGGGGAGTTTCCCAAGGACGCCCTAGTCCAAGCTTGGCCCACCGGCCTACTGTATGCCTTTCCACCAGTTCCCCTTCTTCCCAGGGTGATCCAGAAGGCGATTCACTTGCGGAGCAAGATGATTTTAGTTGCCCCATACTGGCCTCGTCAAGTCTGGCTGCCATTTCTTCGGAAATACGCACTGGACGGTCCATGGTTCCTGGACCAGGTTCCAGACCTCTTGATCCATCAGTCGGGACAGCTTCATCAGTCCCTTCACTCGTTGAGGTTAACAGCTTGGCTCCTCCACTTCCGACCATAGTCAGGAACCATGTTTTGGACTCGGAAGTCATACATATCTTGTCCTCGGCCCACAAGACTTCGACTAAAAAAATGTATAACAGCAAATGGAAGAGATTTGCTCTTTGGGCCCAACTCCGGGGATTAGATCCCATTACTGCCCCGGTGCCAGAAGTTTTGAAGTTTTTAGCTTGTTTATTCAGTCAAGGTTCTTCGGTCTCTACCATCAAGGTTCAATTGGCAGCTATTTCTAATTTTCATGAAAGTATAGACCCACCTTTGATGAGCAATAAGTTGTGTAAAGCCTTCATGAAAGGTGCTGGGCTGCTACGACCTCCGATTTCTCATCCCGCTCCACCGTGGGATCTTGATTTCATGTTAGGCGCTTTGTCCTCTTCCCCTTTCGAACCGGCAGCAACTTGGCAGCAACTTGTGACTTGAAATTTCTTTCTTGGAAGACTGCTTTTTTGGTGGCAATTACATCAGCCAGAAGAGTTTCGGAACTTCAAGCCCTATGTGTCAAACCACCGTACCTGGTTTTTCACAAGGATAGAGTATCCCTCAGGCCTAATCCATCCTTTGTTCCCAAGGTTTGTTCTAGTTTTTGTCTTCAACAGTCATTGGAACTTCCAGTTTTCTTCCCAAACTACTCAGACAGAGCGGAATACATCTTCCACTCATTGGATGTTCACAGGCAATTGCGTTTCTATTTAGATAGGACGCACCAAACACAGAAAACAGATCAGTTGTTTGTGTCCTTTTCGGACAATAAATTGGGCAAAGCCGTCACGAAGGTCACTATTGCCAAGTGGATCAGGGACTGTATCAGCCATACTTACTTCCTTTCTAATAAAGAACTTACAAACTCAGTGAAAGCTCATTCTACAAAGGCTATGGCTACTTCGACAGCCTTTCATTCTAAGCTTGCCATTAGTGACATTTGTGCTGCGGTTACCTGGTCCTCTCCTCACACATTTATTTCTCATTACAAATTGGACGTGGCATCTCGGGGGCGAGCTTCCTTCGGTTCCACAGTTCTCAGGAGTGTTTTCCAGTGAGCCACCCAGGAATCAGGTGCTAGGGACGCTGTCCCATCAGTACAGAATGTAGGCGAGATAGGATCACATAACAACTTTTAGTTATGTACTTACCATAACTTTAGATGTTTGGGATCCATCTCGCCTACATTCCTAATAACCCACCCTCCTTCCCCCTGCCTTGGAGATCAGAAGAGACCGGACGGTTCAAGTTTAACCGTTTCATCTTGAAACACCTGGCAATATTATATCAACAGTCTATGTCTGTGTGCATGTGTGCGGACAAACAAGATCTGGGGAAGCTGTGGTGGTGCATCCTGGGATGTAGAATAGCTCAGCCAATAAGCGACTTCACTCTATAGTATAGCGTGCCGAGTCGGAGCCGAGGATCGGCTCCGAACCCATCAGTACAGAATGTAGGCGAGATGGATCCCAAACATCTAAAGTTATGGTAAGTACATAACTAAAAGTTATCCCATGTAAGATATAATTAGGTTGACCACAAGATTTCACTATACAGAGATTAGTACCAGGTGTCTTTAATTCTACAAATGTCTTTTTCTTCTTCCCACTGCATTCTTCTTTCCTTTTTTTTATTTCACTTTTTAAAAGATAATGAGTATAAAAACTAAATATATATTTTTTAAAATTAACTAGATTCATTTCAAAACTTCTGTTTTTTTGGTTTCTTTTGCTAGTTTTAACATTCTAAAAGTTCACTTCCTGTAAATGAGAGTTGAAGTTCAAAATGTATTTCTGCAGCACAGACAGCTTGAACATGGAATCTAGACTGTTACAAGTTGAAAAATAGCTTGAGATATGTGAAAAAAACATTGTAAAACAATCTAACTAACACTAGGTAGGAAAAGGGACTGAAAAGAAGCAGTTACTGTAAACAAAAAAAAGAACAGTCAATAGTATCTCTAATTCTTTGAATAAGAGCCCAGGTAATGAACAGACACCACACAAGTTAAACCTATTAAAAGAAAATGTTGTTTGTCTTTTGGCTTTTTCCCAGTAAGGGGTCGCCACAGCGGAACTCCGGTCCGCTAATGATTGGCAGTAGATTTTTACGAAATGCCGAGGTGCCAGCTCGATGCCCAACCTTCAATGAAGGAACGCCCATTTACGCACACACATGTCTTTCGAACACTACCCAACCGTCGGGAGAACATGCAGACTCCTCACAGAAGGCACTCCCAAGCCAAGCCGAGAATCGAATGGGAGAACCTCTTGCTGTGAGGTAATTAGAAAATGAAGTAATGCATATAAATGATTATCATGCAGCCTGAAACATTCAACACAACACCCATTGCATATAGAGTAAGCTTATCACATGCAACCACATTCACCTGATTGAATAACCAAAAAAAATAAACGGATTACTTGAAATTATGCATAGAAAGTATCTATAAATTAAGTTGATTAGTTAAACATGTTAGTACACCCTACATACACATTACCCTGTTTGTTTTGTTTGTTTGTGTCTTTCGGCTTTTCCCGGTTAAGGGTCGTCACAGAGGAACTCCGGTCCGCTAATGATTGGCGGTAGAGTTTTACGTGCTGGCTTGCTGGGCCTAACGCACAACCTTTAATGAAGGCACGCCCATTCTCACATGTCGCCACACAGAAGATGCGCTAAATGAGAATTGAACAGGCAACGTCTAACTGTGAGGCGACAACGCTACCGCAGCACCACCACCGCAGTACATATACACTACCCTGTAAGTTAGAAAATAATGTTAGAGAGGATTTAAATAAAATAATGAGACTTATAAGTAATATGTATATATATATATATATATATATATATATATATATATATATATATATATATATACACACACACACACACACACACACACACACACACACACACACACTATCTCAGATGACTGTCTTAAGACACCCCACCACCACAGACTTGTTGTTGTGTCTTTCGGCTTTTCCCAGTTAGGAGTCGCCACAGCGGAACTACGGTCCGCTAATGATTGGCAGATAGATTTTTACATGCCGAGTTGCCAGCCCTGATGCACAACCTTCAACGAAGGTATGCCCATTCACGCATGTCTCCACGCAGAAGACGCTCTAGCTGAGAATCGAACCGGACAGCGTCTTATTGTGAGGCGACAACGCTACTGCAGCACCACCATCGCACAGACTACTCTCTGAAAATAATGTTAGAGATAATTAAAATAAAATAATAAAGGAACTTAAGTAATAGTAAAAATAACATATACACACTATTTTAGATACTATAGAAAAGTTATTTTGATAGTGTATTTTTTGTTTGTTTTAGCTTGCATTTGATTTCTTGTTGCTTCTCTCTTTATGCTGACAAGAGTCCAATCCATATTTTCCAATTGATCAAAAAGTTTTTTTTTCTGAGAAAAGTCCACTGCATCTTCTAGAGAATTAAAAGTTTTCTGATCTCCTGGTAAAAAGATGCTAATTCTGGTTGGAAAAATAGTTGAGCTGTAATGTTTAGCTTCTTTAAGTCTTTTATTTATGGAATACATTTTTTCCTTTTGGTCATTACAGATGTAGTATAGTCATTGTCAAAACTGATAGTGCTATTTATTTTTATTGGAGAATTACGCTGAGCAGTCTTCAATACCAGGTCCTTGTCTTGGCTGGAAAGAAATTTTACAGTAATAGATCTGGGGACTGGAGGATTTTTCTTCAAAGAAGAAATTGAAAGAGATCTCTGGGCTCTTTCAATACAAGAAGAGAGAGCATCTGGTAGATTTAAAATTTTAGGCATCTACTTAGTTAAAAACTGCAACATATTGTCTCCTTCCTTATCTGGTATTCCATATATCTTAATATTATTTCTACTAAATGTACTTTCTCCATCCTCTAGTTTTTCCATAAGCAAAGTATTTTGTTTCAACAGGAATTTTGTGTGAATCTCACTCTCTGTCATTCTGCTATTCAGGTCATTGAATGTGTCTTCTATTGCTGAGATATGAATAGTGTTGTTTTATGATCTATTTTAACATTTCTGTTTGTTTCTTGGAATCTTCTTTTATATTGTCCTCCGTGATCAGAAGTATATAAAAATTCAGTAGAAAGCTACTGGATGCTGCCATTATAGACTGTAGTTCCCTGTTCACCGAATTATCCTGAGAGTTCAAGTTTGAGTGGCTTATTCTGTCACAACAGTCAATAAAACTTCTGACAGGAAAAAAAAAAAAACAAAGAAAAAACATGAAAAACACTTGATTTTTTCTTTGAAATAGCTGTCCAGGTTTGTTTTAAAGACTCAAAATGTATAAGAAAATATGTTTTTGTTAAGTTTTATAATAAAATCCTGTCAGAAAAAATAGAAAATAAAACAGAGCCAAGACTTGTTGCTATTAGCAGTTTGCCATCTTGCCCCCCCCCCACATACTGTTAGTAGCATTTTGTTCAGCTGAGAGCTTTCATATCAGGCTAAGTAGTTCTGTCTATGCTACTTGGTTGTCAAGATATTTAGAAAAGGATAAAATTCATAACAATATAAACAAATATTATATGAACAACAATGAATATCTCTTTACCTGCAATAGATAGAGATCAAATATCAGTGCAGTTGTGTTTGCCTTTTTGTAAGCTTTAATATGAAATATTTTATTGAGGTTTTGAAATTATTAATACAGATGTGAGCGATCAGTATTTGATACTTAGAGGCATCAGTAGGATGTAACTGGAGCAACACCTACAGGCGTCGCCCTGCTGTAGTGAGTTAACGATTTCTACTCTGTTTGACATGTAGTGGAAGTTTGTTCCAGAAGTAAGGGATGCACTGGGATATGAATCTATCATGCTGAGTATCTTACTTACCTATTGATGGTTTAGTTACTTTAACTAGGTTTTTGAGGTGCCATTTCTTCTGTGAAGAAATAGGAGGTCAACGAGTTGGATCTTTCATAGCTTGAAACACTAGACACAGATCTCCATGGAAAGTTTATATGAGCATAAGTAAAGAGACAGGACTGCCAGCCTGTCTTGATAATTAATATTTTTGAGGTCACTGATCTTTTTAGTTTTGTGTCTCTGAGGTCTCTCACGTTGGGTGATATATTTAGAGAAATGCATACCAAAAGATGCATTATATTCAGTAATTGATCTGATGAGAGATAAGCAAAGGGGAATTAAGATTTCCTCGGATCTGGAGGAGATGTCTTTGGAAATTAGATGAGCTAGACAGAAGGCTTTCCAAGCTAAGGTGGAGACATGATGGTAAATGATAAGGAATTATCAACAAGAGTGCCAAGATCTTTTATGATAGTATCTGATTGGAGAGGTGTGTCACTGACATGATATTTGAAAATGTTTTGTTCAAAATGAGCAATTTTTTTCACATTATGTTCTAACCCATTTTACAGCAATTGTGAGTCAGTGGAACATCAAATAACAACACTCAAATAACAACACAGGCTTTCAAAAGTTGCACTTGCTATTCTAACCAGAGACAGACAGTTAGCTGTTCACAGCACAACATAAGGATTTATTTTCAGATTTACAAGTTTGTTGATATTTCCTACATGGGGAATAGTGTCAGAGGCCTTGCCAGGTCCAGATATGTTGTTTGTACTGCATAATCACTACTGACTGCTTTGGTTACTTTTCAAATAAATTAAAGCTTAATGAGACAGGACCTTCCTTGGACAAAGCAGAATTAATGAAGGCATAGGGTTAAGAGATTTTTACTGTCCAGATTAATGAGATGTGAGACAATATGCTCGATAGCTTTACATATGAAGCTGTTGTGACTAATAGGCCTTTAGTTACTATGGCCTGTGGCTGGACCACCCTTACATTACAGTTACTGTTTTCCAGGCTTTAGAAATGTAGCCAGTGGAGATTAAAGAGGTTAAACAGTGGTTCAGATAGGCCATATTTGGTACAAATGATCAGGCAACCTGGTATATTATAAGGATCAATGAATGAGGTGGTATTAGCTTTTGAGAGGGTGGGAGAACTTGTTCCACAGTAACTAAAGGGGTTTGGGTAGGATTGTGGAACTTGTGGAATAGCTCTAACTATAGGTGGTGTAACATTTGCATTAAATGTGTCAGTTAAGATGTTAGCTATTTCCTTTGGGTCAGAGTGGGCAGTATTATTGTGGATTAGATCAGAACATTGTTGAGTGTTATTTCTTAACTTCTTGACATAAGTTGTGTACTTATTTTTGACTTTAGTGCTAATTTTAAGTTCATATTTAGCTTTCAGTTTCCCAGTGTTTCCCTTAAACATTTTAGTAGTTTACTTAAGGTGCCCTTAAAGGTAGGTCGAATGAGATCTGTTATAAGCTTTAAAAGAGCTATTTCTCTTGTTATATAGTTTATTTATATGGGTGCTCCACCACAAGGATTTTGTTTTTAAATTTCTCCTTAAATTTGGTGTGGATAAGGCCTGCCTTATCACTACAGCTGTTTAAGTGAGAGTAAAAGTCAGAGGCATAGACAGGAGCTCTAGCAATGGGATCCGTTAGAGGAGTATTTTGGCTGAATGTATTTAGGTCATCAAGTAATTTAAGAAATTCTTAAGCAGAGAGGTGTTTACGTGGGGGAGCACCACCTGCTTTAAAGGAAAAAGTTACTTATTTGTGGTCTAATTTAACAAGGCAGGTTGATAGATATGGTGATGCAAGAAGTGGGCATACTTGTGAGGACAAGATCAAGAATATTGGGGACCCTAGAAGGATTGTTAACTGTTTTTAAAAGAGAGTTAGCATTTATAACATCAAAAAAATGTTGGGCATGCTGACATTGGCAATTTAGTTCAGCCGGTTTATTAATGGTTAGTTGAAGTTTCTCAGTAGAAATGTGTTGGGTTTAACGGTTTTTCCTCTTTTGATGCCCCCCCCCCCCCAGAAGGTCCATGTGGCAATTATTGAGAGAGCTATACATATCTTGGTATCCACATCTATAGGAATGCCACACCTCAAAGTCCCTGTCTGTGGGCCATACAGACTAACTTTCCCTGCCCATTCTAAACGTGCATAGATTTCCTGATCAGCAAAATTCAGATTGGTCAGACATTCCTTATGTCTTTTCCTTCTCTGCAGGTAACTGTAATTGGGTGTAGCTAGTTTTGGGAGGAGAAACACCGTAGAACAGGAGACAGCTAAGCTGACAGTGAACCCAAGCATCTTTATGGATTGCAAAGTGTATGGAAAAGGTGGGACTCTCATATACCCATATGCTTATTATTAAAAAAAGAAAAGAGAGACAGAGACAATGAATGGCACAAATGTGGGAAGAGTTCCTAATTTACATAAAACAATCATAGATTTTCCACGTTTTCCTCATTTACATCTCTGTCTTACATTATTTGCAAACTACTTTCTCAGACTTCTTCAAACAACTGCACCTGAGCGCAGCTGGTGTCGTTGAATCACACCGTAACTGTACTTGGGTGCAACCAGCACAACTTTCCACTATGCATGAGCACAGTGACTATGAATGCTGCCCATACCACTCATAAACTTCTCAGAGCAGCCATACTTTTTTAAACTTGTTTTAAAAGCAATATATAATTATTATTTATTATTCTATTGTTTCCATACTGAGTTTGAGATTATTTTCCATGACTCTTGCACACAAAACAAAGTTGCCCTTTAAAGAAGATGCAGCATTTATTGTAACTGTTATTGAGGGTCTTGCTTTGTGGGTCCTAATGACATTTATATTTGTTTATTTTTATACATTTATGGACCCCTTAATCCTCTTAGTTCATGTTTTCCAGTGAGTTAGATTGGTTTTGTGCTTATTTTGATTCATTTCTTCAATTATAGGCAAGGATGGCAAAGCTAGCAAGAATAACTAATGGGTACTGTGTGGCAACAGTGTAATGGCTTACAGATGACACAGAAACTGAGCAGTGTAAGCTCAACAAGTCCAGAACTTTAGCAAGACACTGTCTTTCAGGTTCATGCTGTTTACATGCAAATCAAAATGAACGTACGAAGCGTGCCTTACTGGCAGTTCTCCCACATGTAAGAGCTCTCTAACAACTGCGAATGTGAATTTAACAGTAATGGTTTGAAAAGCATTTCTGATTATTTGTAGTAAAATACTTAACCATTCCTGTAGCACTAACAGTCAAGCTTCTGAACATTAATAAACATGACTTTCCTTTGCTTTAGTACCATTATTACAGCTTGGAGTTGTTTAGAAGCTGTAGCAAGATCTGCAGTGCAGGTGTCCAATAAAGGCTGTCTATATAAGGCTTTTCTGATTCTTCTAGACTGTCTTTTGGCTATCCATCCTGCAAATACTCTCACACTTATTATCAGCATTCCCAGAATCATTCAGATTCACTTCTTGCTAAATGCATATTGTAATTGTATAGATATTTTCAAGCTACTTTTTCTCCTCATTTGTCTAGCAATTCTTTTAGTAAGCTCATAGGGTGTTACTAGGCTATTAGCCCTAGGGCCTATACAAGCCTAGCCAAACAATTCCCCGGCTATTTCTTCCCACAATATTTACTTCTCTGGACCCCTGTCTAGCAGGGCGACTGACGTGATCCCCAGGGCGAATTTCCTATCTCCCATCCAATCATCAAGGTTCCTTTTGAAGAGGGCCAAGGAGGTGCTCTGTTTGACATGTATGGGCAGTCTATTCCAGAGTATGGGGAGTCTGTGGGTCAGGAACCTATCCCTCCAGCATGTTTTGTTCATTGTGATGACAAGGTTTAGATCCCTGGAGTGTGTGGCTCTGAGGGATTGGGATTTCTTTAAGTGGAGCATGTCCAACAGCTCAGGGTTTGACATGGCCTTGTATGTTAAGCAGAGATCGCCTCTGAGTAGATGATATGCCACAGAGTATAGCTGGATTTTTTTTTAGATGGTCAGCATAGGGCATCTGCTTTAGGCCTGTGACTCTTTTAGTGAGGCATTTCTGCAGCCTTTCCAGTTGTTGCAGATGTCTTGTGAGGTACATACCAAACAGGGCGTTATACTCTATAATGAGTCTAATGAGGGATGAGTACAGTGGGACAATGACCTCTTTTTTTCTGGATGAAAGACCCTTAGTGATGAGGTGTGCTACATATCAGGTTTTCCTGACTGTTTTGGCGATGTGGTTATCGAAGGTGAGGCCACTGTCCAACTGTGTCCCTAAGTCTCTCATCACACTTCGCTGTTTAGGGTGCTGCCTCCTATGTGGTAATTCATGGGTACATGTTTTTTTCCCAAAGGGGATAACTATATATTTCTTGGCATTAAGGTTGAGCCCATGTTTCTGGCACCAAACATCTGTTTCTGTAAGGCCCTTTTGTAGAATATCTACATCATTTGGGGATTCAGTAATGGCTCCCAGTCTGCAGTCATCTGCGAACTTTGTTAGCCAGAGTCCCTTAGTGTTGGCCTGTACTTCAGAGAAGTAGATGCTAAACAAGAGCGGTCCCAGGACTGAACCCTGAGGTACTCCACTTGTCACTTGTCTGGAGCTGGATTTGGACTTTTACAGTCTGGGTTATGCCAATAAGCCAGTTGGCAACCCATCAAGTGATGTAGGGATTTATGCCCAGCTTAGTAAGTTTATCTATGATTCCAGAGTGGGGGATAGTGTTGAAGGCCTTGGTGAGGTCCAGATAGGCTGTGTGGACTGCCTTACCCTCGTCTACAGCTCTAGAGACTGATTCGAAGAAGTCAGTCAGGTTCAGGAGACAAGATTGACCCTTCACAAACCAAAAGTGGGTGGGGTCCAGTGTTTGAAGGTTGCCAATGTCTTTGTTTATAAGTTCCATGATAATACGTTCCATGCCCTTACAGATAAGGCTCGTCAGACTGATGGGACGGTAGTTCCCAGGATCCAAGGTGGATCCCCCCTTGTGGAGTGGGATAACTGTAGCTGTGCGCCACTCAGTGGGCATGAAACCTGAGGTGAGGCTATGATTAAACATGACACTTAGGTGAGGTGCCAGTTCATTTTGTAGTTTATGTAGTACACAACCCAGGATGTCATCTGGTCTCATGGATGCTGTATTCTTAGCTTTGGAAAGTGCAGTTTCTACCTATGTGGCTGTGATTACTGGAATTTGGCAATCATTTGGTATTGAGATGGGCCCTTTAGGGGGTGAGAGAGGGGTGAAGTTGGCACTAAATCGATCTGCCAGGATATTGGCAATAGCCTTGGGATCAGTATATTTAATGCCATTCTGTTGTAGCTCAGAGCAGATCTGAGCATTGCCATTTAGATTCTTGACATAACTATAGAATGCCTTGTGGTTGTCTTTGGAATCTTTGGCAATTTTATTTTCGTAACTAGCTTTGGAGGATTTTATGAGGGATCTCAGCTTCTTACTGAGGCTGGTAAGGGAGTTTTTTGCATCCTGGGATTTTCCTCTTTTCTGCAACATTTTCTTCCTTCTGTTGTATAGATTGTTTATGGCAGGGGACCACCAGATTGGCTTCCTTTTTTGGGGGAGAGTGTCTTGGTTCTGTTTGGGATGGCACGATTCATGCACGAGTGGATGTGCTTGTACAGTGCCTTAGTGTAGGATTCAGCAGTTGAACTTTCAGCTCTCGTCTGCATGGGTGCCATGAAGTTTGTCACTTCTGACGTAAGTAGCATGAAGTTGGCTTTGGAGGAGTTTTTTTACAGTGGTTTCCTTACTGGGGGGTGGGATGTGGATGTCGAGGGTGATTTGCTTATGGTCAGACCTGACCAATGAGGGGCTAACCACTGGTGTGGAGCATCTATCTCCCATGTTGGTAATGACCAGGTCTAGGATATTGGAGCCCCTGGTGGGACAATGGATTAGTAGATCCAGGGAATTGGGAAAAGGTGTTGGTACCCAAGTAGTTTTCCCAGTTAATGGCAGGGTAGTTAAAATCACCCAGTATTAGGGTGTTTGGTTGTATCTTAATATTTTTCAGTATGTAGAAAGGTGTAGTGAGAATCTTGGGGCATGGTGGGGGATCTGTAGCAGGCTACAGTTTGGGTTGCAGTCTTACCTAGTGTTAGTTGCACCTGGAGAATTTCAGATGCATTGTGTTGGGCATCTAGCCTGGAGGTGTAACTATCCTTGGTGAATATTGACACTCTTCCACCTTTAGTGTTTCGGTCTTGGTTTGGTGGCCGAAAAGTGTGGTAAGAGTTGTAGCCTGGTATTGCAGGAGTGCTCTCTGGAGTCTTGAACCAGATCTCAGTTACTGCACAGATATCGATGTCCTCCATTTTTTGGTGTGCCTCGAGAGAGTACATTTTGAGGTTTAGACTTCTAGCATTACCTTCAGATTCTGTATGCTTTTATCTGTTACAGTGGTGGTTTTGTCCTTTGAACCATGCCTAAAAAAGGCATTATAGGGGTGACAAGAGCTTTAACCAGTAACCTGAATCCCAGGGGTGACAGGTGCAGACCATCTATGGCAAAGCATCGTGGTTTGTTGATCATGTTGTCCCAGGCAGACCGATACTGGATCCCCTTTGAATGACACCTGAACCTTAGCCAATTGGTGAAGTCAATCATTTTGTCCTCATACTGTGGTATCATTCTGGGCAAGGCAGGATGCTACTCAGGGCTAGGGTCATACCTTCCTAGGCCACATGATCCGAGAGCTCTTCCTTGTCTCTTTTCATGTGGTCCAGGGAGGTGCATCTCAAGTCATTCACTCCAATATGGACAATGACAGAATCATATTTGTACTTGTTGTGGAGTGACTTGAGTGCATGCGTTATGTGGCGGATCCTGGCACCCAACAGGCAGCTGACTGTAATTCTTTCCTTGCTCAGCCTGGTGAGTGGGACATCAATGTGCCTGACTATAGAGTCACCTATGACTAAAGTGTTGGGTACATTGTTTTGCCTTGGGGGCTGTTGTTGGGTGGCACACTGTTGTTGTGAGCTATGTGTCATTTTGGTTGTGACTGGTGTTTGTTTGCATTTCAGCTTCGGAGGTCTTTGTTGCTTGGGCAAGTTAATGTTAAGGGCCTCCGCAGATGTTGGTTTAGTGTTGCTATGTGTGGGTGTTGATGGTGTGGGTTTTGAAGGGCTATGTGTTGCTTGAGGTGTAGTGCAGGTGTTAACCTTCTCCTCTTGACTGTCTAGCACAATCTTGGCTGGAGAGAGCTTTGGTTCCAGTTTGGCTATATAAGTGCATCTCTCACAGGCTGTAGTGTTGGATGGTAGGAGGAGAGGGTTGTCTGTGTACATGAGACAGTTGCTGCATTGCCCAAATATGCCCAGATTCACCAGGTGGACAGCAGAAATCACCGGAAGCTGACCCTTGGACATGCCTGTTTAGGTGCTTTTTTTGTGAAGTACAAGAGCTGTTTTTTCCTTACCTTTGCAAGGTACTTTGCAATTATAGGCTGTTTAGTGCTACGATTAATTTATCCTTATTAACAAGGATATTTGAGTGCTTGTATCAGTTTAAGGCATCCTAGTGCTTTCCCGCAGGTTCGAGAGTAAGTGCTAGTCACAGGGGTTCAGATTTTAGTGCTACTACTGAGAAACCAGCTAGTTCTAAGGGAAAATTTGAAGAGTAGACTTTCTGCCACCTGGAATAGTTTATCCGTAGCCCCGTGGTGCTGCACAATGCGAAAAATGTGCAAACAGACGCGTTTTTAAGCTGGAAAGTTGAAAGGTATAGAAATCAGCACATCATGGCTAATAAAATTACAATTTCAGAGCTGGAAACCACTCTGCTAGTGTTAGATAGGCAGTACAATGCTCATCACTCCCACTGGTAAGCAGTAGGACTTCCCTCTACCACAGCAAGGTCTGGATAGCTCTGAACACAGAAAATAAAGTCCTGAAACCAGCAAAGCCTGGGATCTGGACTATACTAGCTAGTAAAAGTGGGAAACGAGCAAACAAGATGGTATTTTTTTTTTTTTTTGGTTAAAACATTCTAAACAGTGCAATACTACAATAAATAAACACAGAAAAGGCTAACACACTTAAGTGTGTAGCCCTGAACAGTAAATGCAATTAAAACTCTATAAAATTAGCAATTTAAAAACTTTTTGAATGAAGCAAGGCAAGTGCACAACTGAAAAACGATTTAAGAGGCAGTAATACAGTAGAATAAGTAGCTAGTCTACATATACAGAAAAGCAGCTAAAACATAGTAAAACAATTCAGATGCACTACAGCCTAGAGCACTTGAGTTATTGCAATATTAAGGCAAATATAGTTTTAGTAAATGCAGTAAAATATACTCTATATTTCCAAAATGTTTGAGAAGCACAGTCAGAACACAAAGAGATTCAGGCAATTTTTTTTTTTTTTTTTTTGGTAAGAAAGGGAGAAAGGAGGAACCGAAGGAAATAAACTAAGTGGGCTGGCCTTCTCCAATGTTCTCACTGTATTAGGTAGAATGAGCTAATGACACTAGACTGGGAGGAGTTTCCCAGATCAAATTTACAGTAGGGGCAGGCAACTGCAAAACCAAACCACCAAGTATAAGAGCCAAGTCACCAACATGGAGGGAGGGTGGAGAACAATAGTAAAGCTAGTAGCCTACACTCTTTTAGACAGTAAACACTACATGACTTTCTTTAGGATTCATTTAAATTGGGTTGGTTTAGATCACTTTCAAGTGTATTCAGCTTTTAAGTGCTAGTTTACTGTGCATTTGTAAGTTTGAATGAAGTTATTTTGTCACATTGGGTATTACCTTACTTTCCACATGTATGTTATACTCTGTGGGAACCAGACCTCACTTTACATACAGAGAAAGCAGCTGAAGAGTTAGAATACTGGAACATTTATTGATTCATGACTTAGATATATGAGTAACTGCAAGAAGACATCAAAATCCCCTTGTGTTAAACATCATTGTTGCCTTTTTATACTTACCCTTTGCACTGAAATATTAATCTAAAATGTGTTCAGTTTCTACAAGTGACATTCAAAAGTAGCAGATTATCAATCCATATACCATGGACAAAACAGCATATTGGTCCATGTATTGGCAGGATGTTGGACCTAACATTTTAAATGCTGTGTTAGACTGATGTCTGTTTTGACATTTGTGTATTATTCTTACCCAGAAGAAGCTTCTTGACTCAAAACCCTACAGCTTTTGAATGTATTGCCCCACTATGATGTATATAAAAAATGTTGGATATGTGCCACAGAAGCAGATGTAGTCTGGCAGTGTAGTGCATAAGCTAAAGTTAAAGGAGTTGACAGGGTCTGTCCTATAGGCCTGGGTTTTGATATTCATAATCATCACTTGCATGTTGGGGTCTCTTTTAGCAAGTCACTTAATGAGACCCAAGCTCCTTGGTTATTCCTGAAAACAGGCACTTGTGCCTAGTGGGTATTTTCTGATTAAAACAAAGTAAGTAAAAGGGTCTATATTATATAGTCAAAGTTTCAAAACTTCGAACCTCACATGAGCAAACTCATACAAGCGAAGTTTGAAACATCGACTATACCATAAAAAAAAAAAAAACTTACCTTACTGCTCTGAGCAGGGGAGCAAGCCACCCTGCACCCCCCCCCCACCCCCCTACTTAAATATACCAACTCCGAGAACGCACTTCAATGCAGAAAGGGAAAATTTCCCATTCTGCGCCTGAAAAGCCATTGACTTTCACCTTCGACCTTTCCGACGTTCGATCATATTATGTCGACCATCTATGATTCGAACATCGGAACGGTCGCTCATCTAATATAGACTCTAAGTAAAATAACCTACAATCAGTATTAAAAAAGACAGTAAAGAAAGATAACTAACTTGTAACATTACAGTTAATATGTCATGCACTGTGGAACCCTGTTTGTTTCACTAGTGCATTTTCTGTATGTCCTCTGTATCCTTCCTTATGTTTTAATATAAAATTAAGTATGTTCTTCAAAGATGAATTGAGATAGTAAACTGCCATAAATTATTGGAGGGTGTGACATTATTATGTATTACATCGAAACAAAGATTTAGAGACAGCTTTAAATAGTTTTCCCATACTGTGATTGTGAGCTTGTTATGATACCCCAGTGTTCTTTAGAACTAGGCTGTCTAGAGTTCTGCAATGCTAGTAGGTTCACCATTGGCCAGTTGTTCTGAGAGGACAAACAGTGAGTTAGAATGTGGGCCCCCTGAGCCCACGATGGCTTAGTTAAAGAATCGGAGAACCTTACCTGGAAGTAGGCTAAAAGAACCCACCCTTGTAGTCAGGCTTGGGGATGGTAGTCATCGATAACAGCAAGCTGGTGAGTGACCCTTTTAGCTTAGCAAGATTCAGCCATAAAAAAAATCAGCTTTGGGCCACTCTGTGAGGTTACTACTTGCAAGGAGAAGGGTAGAGCTTGGATGTGATGTCAGTTAAGTGACTGGTAGGGGCAATATGAGGTAAGATGGTTAGGCCCTGGCAATGGAAACTGACTCTTAGGGCATGCAATACTACCTCAGTGCTGGAGAAGGAATCAGAATTTGTGCATGAGGGTGAAAAGTGCTAACTAGATGTCATCGTTTTTTTAAATCTCTCTACACATCACTGGTTCTCGAACCAGACATTAGTATGATCTCTCTCGCTCTCTCTCTCCTGCTGTGGAATTCACCATTAGGAGAGGTCTGCAGCAGTTGTGAAGGTTCTCTTAAACCACCACATGCATTAATTATAGCCAGAGTTTGTACCAAAGGATAAAAAGTCACCTTAGTGCAAGTACAAGTTGTTGAAAGGAGGTCTGTCTGTTTTGTTTGTTCATATCCACCTGAAAGCTCTTTGGAGTATTCAGCCTTCTTAGAGATGTTTGGCATAGTGTTTGATAGGGTGCTACTTACTGGCTGTGTAGTTCTGTAGCAAGACTTCAGCTTTCACACTGATGTGAACCCAAGTGAAGAATCGTCAATGGATTTCTAGGCTAGTCATGGACTGCCCATAACAAATATAAACCTTGAATACAAGGAATGCAAGAGCACCTTTAGCTAAAAAGCTAATAATGAGCTGTATAGTATTAGCATTAGTTCGTTGGTGACATGCTCTGTATACACAGATCATAAGAAAGTGCTGAACAGTCGACTGTTCACCACTTGGTGAGTTGGGACATGGCAGGACAGACCTGGGAAAGGTGAATGTGTAATGAGGTTATCCTGAGAATGCGTAGCTGGTGCTTCTGTATGGAAGAGTTCAATTCTTTCCTGTGGAAAATGTTGTCCTGTATACCTGCAGAGATCAGGAATGTAGAGTAGTTGAAGTAGTATCATGGACCTGTACCGGAATCATGGTCAGTACTTGTCATGAGAAGAACTCTAGGAAGTGATGGATGCCAATGTTAAGGAAGGCAATAAGTTAATGAAATATATTTCATAGTGCTAGATAGGGGAGAGTCTCCTGTTTTGAATGATAAGTACTGAAAAGCTGGGAAGGCAACACCTGTGTCAGTCATAAAAGCAAAGGCACAGATGAGGGAGAAGTTTAACAAAATCTTTGGAAGATTACTTTTTGATATCCTGAAACAAGCCCAAATACTTATTGACATATGTCTGTGGTGTGGAGATGAGACCTTTGCCAGTTTGCCCTGTGCAAAGGTGGATAAACACCGAGGTAAGATGAACATGCTGTTAGTAGAAGAAAATATATCTTTGACATACTTCTTGAACCTGGTGGCTGTGCTGTCCTGTAGAAGTGATGCTAGAATATTCTTGTAAGACTGGATTGTCTTCTGTAGATGAGGTTAGTTTGGTAAATAAACTGTTCTGGTATGGCAAGGCTGTCAGACTTGATGTTATCCATCTTGTAGAAGATGGTGATTATATTTCATGGCTAATCTAACTTTTGAGTGTTGTACAGACAGCAGGAACACTACCTTAGGATTGGCACAGTACTGTGATGGTCCATATTTTCAAAAGGGAGGATAGGAGGGTATATTCTAATTCATTATGTTCAAGTTATAGATGGATCATGTTTCTGAGCCTTTCTGGAAAACCTGTGCCAGGGTGCTGGAAGGGGAGCGTCTTCTGACAGTTGAGCCACTGATTCAGGATTGTGGCAGTTTGTCAGTAGTACTTATATATGTCTTGTGAACAAAGACATGCATCTGGATCCTTTCTCCTCGGGCCTCCGCTGAAAATTGGCTTCGTTCCAAGTCGGACTTTCCCGGTTAACAAATGATAAATAAAAAATAAATAAATGGAGATAGTGTTTGGAGACAGTGTTTGATAGCATAGTCCAGAAGGTCTTCCGGGATGCTGCATTTTTGATGTTAATTTAAAACTTGTCAGTGTGGGCATATGGCACGGATATGGGTGTATCTTCTCACACATCTTTTTTTGTGATTTTTTTTATGGCAGACTATCAAGGTGCAGCAGACGTTTCTAGAGAATCCAGTCTGGGAACACAATAGTATCATCTTTTTTGTTTGTAGATGCTGCTCTTAGCCTGGATTGACTGTGATTTGTGGCATTACTGAATTAGATAACTGCTGATATGAAGCAGTTGGATGACAAACTACTGATCCTGGTTCTGTTTGGGAAAAGAATGGATTGCTCTTTTCATGTGAGGAAAGGCAGCTGCATCAAGTGGATGAGTTTAAATGTCTTGGGACCTTACTTGAGAGTGAATATAAAGGGATTTGTAGAATGACAAGTGGATGGGTGCAGTTATGACATTGCTGAAGGTACTGTGCAGGTGGTTAGAGAGAGAGCTGTGTCATAGGGCAAAGCTTACAGGTTACTGCTCAGTCTGTATCTTCATTATTACCAATGATCATGATCTTTGAGTAATTGCTGAAAAGATGAGATCATGGATACATTTAGAAGACGTAAGGCTCCTTTACAGGGTAACTGGACTCATTCACCATGACAAATTGAGGAGCTTAACAGCCCAGGAGGACCTCAGAGTAGAGCTTTTTTCCTGCTGGGTGAGAGGTACCATTTGAGGTGGTTTGTGTAGCAAAAGTGAGAGTGCCCACTGGGCCATAGCTCCTAGGAGGTATAATAGTATAGCTGACTGATGGAAGCCCTGGGGCTTTCCTGCAGTATGTTGGAGGAATTCTGTTTTTGAGTTTGCCTAACACTACTTAGGGGTCCCAAAGGCTGACTTGAAGACTTTTGTTGGGCTGGGGTGTCTGATACACTGTATTTATTTTTCCTCCATTGCAACCCTTGCTCAGACTACAACATGTATGGGTTTTGGTTAGTAAAATGATTTTTCGCTTCTCCTGATTTAATTAATCACACAAAGTGCTCCCTGTTCAAGTCACAGTTCAAACAATACTTAATAAAACAGTTTGAATGCAACTGTCCATCTAAAGGACATGTCACATAAACCAATATCTCCAACTGCATAGTACCTTTACCTCCCATATAGCTGATTCAGCTGATTAACTCATTCATCCTAAACTGTGATTCAGCTTACCACATCACTGCTGCTGTAAACTCACTACACATATTCAAGTCCCCTCTTTCTTCTCATAGGTCTGTGTTAGCTTTCCTAACCATCTACTACCACCCATATCTATAGCAATTCTAGTTCTCCTACTTTGTCTCTATTCTCCCTTTTCTGTTTCAGGTATGTAACTGAACATACGTTTGATTTATTAAATCTAATATGTATATATTTGTTATCAAATTGTCTATACTTATTCATAAAAGTAAACCATTGTTATTTGTATACTGTACATTGCTTTGCTACATTATGATGTAACCCGAGATGAGCCTGTAATTGGTTATCATTTGATCAATGTTCTTCACTGAAAAGCAAATGTAAATAAGTAAATTAAATAAAAACGCTAAGCTTGTCAAGGGCTGACTTACATTGACCTAATGGAAGGTGAGTTACAGCTCATTGCAGTAAGTGTAGAAATGTGTTTCAAAAAACTGGCCTGCTGGCATAAAACTGGAGTGTCTGTCTCTGTCAGTGATGCCGTCAGTTCAGAAGCTGACCTGTTTTTCCGGAAAAGTTGGCAGGGAGATGGGATGAAGTAACTGCTGAGCACCAGTCCTTTCCTGGCTGGAGGGTGTAGACAACGCTTGTCTGCATGTTGTGTGTAAAATGTTAGTATATTCTACCATTTCTGACAGTCACATAGTGATGGCCCTCAGCACAGTACATTCCACCATTTGTAACGGTCACATAGTGATGGTCCTCAGCACAGTACATTCCACCATTTGTGACAGTCACATAGTGATGGCCCTCAGCACAGTACATTCCACCATTTGTGATCGTCACATAATGATGGCCCTCAGCACAGTGCATTCCATTTGTGACAGTCACATAATGATGGATCTCAGCACGATACATTCCACCATTTGTGACAGTCACATAATGATGGCCGTCAGCACTCTTTCTTTTACTTCCCATGTAAGTACTCATTGCCTAGCCTTAGAATTGAGTAGCTGTGAGGCTCTACTCCCCATCTAAAAAAAGTGCACTCTGGATTGCCAAGTTTTAACTGTGGAAGTACTTAAGGAGATGTGATGGAGGCTAAGAAGAAAGCTTGAAGCTAGCTATGTTCAGATGGGATGTGGGGGGTGCAGAATAAGTTAAATATATTTTTAAATTGTTGTTGTATAGTCACTGTTTCATCTAAGACTATTATGCAGCAGTATATAACAGTGTTTGAAGCTCTTTTTTAACTTGTGTGTTCTCAGATGTGTGCATACAGCTCAGCCTCTTAGCGCAAGAAATCTGGACAAAGCCTGACAAAATGGGGGGGGGGGGCAAAAATAGGGACATATTTTAAATATTGCTCTTATAAACTTAGAAAGTTGCTAGAATAACAAGATTTGTGTTAACATGCATTTTCTGAAGGATATGAAGTCTGAAACTCAAATGTATGTCATTATTTTGTGACTTCAATCCTTAAATTATCCCAGTGATTTGTCAAACAAAACCCACAGTTTTTATGAGGAACAGGCCAAAAATATGAGGCAAAAATCTGGACATTCTGTGAAAATCTGTACATTTGAGAGGTATGGATGTGGGATAGTGCAAATGTGATAAAATTAGGTATGCTACATTTTGTAGTTAACATTTACCGACATGCCCATTGTTGAACACTTTATTATCAAGCATTATGCATGGAGGTGATGGTATGTTTTCTTTTAACAGTTCATGACATGCTTTGCTGTGATAATAGATGAGCTTTGCTTGAACTTTTATTAAGTTACTGTACGTTTCTCAAGTGATTTTAAAAATATTGTATCTATTTAAAGTGAACAGTGCTTCTGAGAAATTATGTAATCACTTCCTACAGGAAATTATTTTGTTGGTTAAGTGGAAGATTCATATAACTTTTTTATGACCTTGCAAATTGTGCGTCATCTGCACTTCCTTTGAATGGGAGGGTACTCCATATCTCACAAGGATACACATACAATAACACACACACCCTGCTGATGAATTGATGAATTAGCATTTTTTATGCATAAGATAGTATAATGTGCAGTAACTAACAGTTCACAGTGCAACAGAACCAAAACAAAATCTGGGGGTAGCTGGCCGTATATCATTTACCAATCTGAAATAGTTTAACAGGAATATTCAGAAAGATATCAGCACTGATTTGTATTTAGTCAGTGAAATATTTTAACAGATATTTTATCATTTATTGGAGTTAAATTTTGTGTTTCTAGAATGCCTTGGATCATTGTCCTACTACTCAAGTCTTCTGCAAACAGTATTCCTTTTGTTACCCTTCCCTAAGTTCGTTCTGAAATTTCTTCTCTTTACTTAAAATTCTCGCTAAGTATTCCTTGCAAAATAATTTCATTATTTTTGTAAATCTTATAAATACTGGCTATAATAAGCTACAGCATGTCACAGCTTATGTTATCCTATTCGAAATCATAGCTGAGCTCAACCTGTAACGACTGTGTGTACTTTATGTGATATTAACTAATATTGTTAATTGCTGCTGTTCCCTTAAAATTCTCCCTAACTCCATAGCGACCATTGTCCAACTCATATATTAGTCATTCAAGAAGCCAAAGTTCTTCTCCCGCTCAAATCACTTATTGATATACATTCTTGTTAGTTTTATCCTTTTACTTAGAAACATTAACTGGTCTATACAGTGTGTAATAACAGACCCTTGGGAGGTCATGCAGTATTCAACAAGTTTTCCTCCTCTGGTATATGGAAGCCTGTATCCTTTAAGAAAATGATGATTCTGTGGTAACACGTCAGTGTCTCACCCCAGATCTCAAAATCATTATGTTTAACAGAGGCAATATATGACATCTCTGGAGGCCAACCAACAATGCCATCTATTGCCATATATGCCAAAAGCTGAAATAAGATGTCAGACTTTTTAAAGTATTAAATTCACAGTTTCTTATGGTGAAAACTCACACAACCCAAAACTGTAGTGGAGTGAACCAACAAATATTCATAAACAAACCTCTACATGTACTACCCTCAGAACTCCAGCATTTCTGTTAGCTGACTTCCATTCCACTTCCTTCTCATCCTCCTTCCAGTCTTATTATCCTCCCCTCTCCTCATCCAGCAGTTCCTTCCACTGCACTTCTCTTAATGTTTGTCATTTGTTAATTACTTTGTAAAGTCTGCAAACAACAGTGATTCTTTACACCCTAAGTTTGTTTAAAAATCATCTTTCCATGTAGTTCACCTGCTCACTTTCATTTTAATCTCACACTAAAAACTGGGCAGTCTTCTCTGCATTACCTAAAATCAGGAAACACTTGCAACCTGAATGCTGTATACCAATATCGTTTCTCTTCTTATTGCTCAAAGTTCTCAAAAAGATGACTATGTAGACAGTTTCTTGACAACTCATTTCTATTTCAAATATTTATCATCACTCAGCATGGATTCTGGTATATTTGTAACACTTGCAACACTGTGTATCTGGCAACTGATTTTATCTACTCTCCAATATGGATAAAGGACTGTGTCATCCTTTTGACTTGAAACATATCTTCACTGTGATTGACCACTCCCTTCTCCTTTCTAAATTAGATTACTTTGGATTCTGTCATACAACCCTTACCCATTTTGAAATCGTACATACACATCTCCATTGTTATTGTAGAGTTAAGGGTCTATAACCTCTTACTGTTCAACCCTCACACCTAGGTTATCTCCAGGAGCCCCAAGAGTCTATCCTTGGACCCGTATTTATTTCTCTTCCTTCTGACACACTCAGACTCCAGTCTGTACTTTTTGCTGATATGCTTATCATTTTCTAAGAAGGTAAAAACAACATTGACATTCATCGTTCTCTGCAACATTACTATAATGACTTTTGTCTCTGATTGCACAAAAACAGATTGTTCCTAAATGTAGCCTCAGACCAGCCAATATTCTTAGTCACACCTGACAGGCCATGTGCAAACTCCCACTCTGTCTTTGTCTTGTTCATCGGATGTGATGTTAAACCAAGGCCCCATCTGCTTCGTTTGCTTGTTATCTCAGGTGGATGGAAAAGACCCTATGGCACTTACCAAAAAAGGTAGAATGTTTCTGGTGCCCTGGCTAAATTTCCCCTAGTAAGTAGAAGTAATGTCTTGGATCTCCCTGCAAAGAGGCCACTAGCCTAGTGAGAATAAACCATGTCAACAAAAAGATAAGTAAATAAAAATAAAATCTCACTGATCTGTGGGGCAACTTATTCTCATTCTCATCTATCATGTCACCTAGACACCTGAGTGTCCACCAGACCTTTTCCCAACCTTCCAGCTGCATGTTGGCACAGCCATCTCTAAACTGTTAGACTCCAGCACTGATACAAATCCCCTAATCACTTCACCCATGAGCTCAAGTAAGGTTTGACATAGGAAAGCCCTTACTTATGCCCATGGTCAAATATACCATCCAGTCATCTCCCGCTACAACTCCTAAAACACTTCCAAATTACAGAATGCACAAAACAAAACAAGAAAAAAAAATACCCTTTAATTCACATGTCAAAGATATGTGCACTTCATTGAGAGCTCTATATACCAACCAGCACTCTTTCTGTTAGCCAAGGAATTAAGTTTCTGTTTGGTAGTATTCTCTACAGACTCCAAAAACTAGACTTCCTACCCCCACCCTCATTGCAAACTTGCTATCAGTGATAATCCCTGTTTTGTTAGAAACCTTGTGTCTGAATTCCTAAACTTAGAGGTTTTTCCCCCACCTCTTCTCTCATTTTAACTGAATAAGCATTCTCCAGGCTTGCTCTTAATACTGAAAAATCTACAGGTATATTGCAAAAAGCAATGCAGTGTAATGACAGGTTTGAGGAATGCCCATTAATGGAAAAGTAACTCTGAAAGCTATACAACCAGACATATAGTCCCCTGATTAGATACCCACTGAATGTATAGTCTTATGTGTTGCACCTCTGAAGTTGTAGCAACCAAGTTTTAATTCTCCCAAAGCAGTTTTCATCAACACAGGTATTCTGCATGTATAGTATGTAAATATGCAATGGTAGAACACTGTTTCCCTAGAAAAAAAATGGAGAAGCCAAAAACTAAACATTATGAGGATAAGGCTATTACAGATAGAGGAACCAGCAACAGGAGTTTTCAATGAGATGCACAACACAGGAGTTTTCAATGAGATGCACAACACAGTGCTGTCCCAGAGGGGTTGGAAGACGCTGATGGTGGAAAGCCTTCTGTGTAACCATAAAAAAACAATGTAATGGAAAGAATTATTGCAGCTACCCCAAAATATGTACCACAGGCTGAAGGGGCTAAGCTATCACTATCACCGAAGTGCAGGAGGAGGAACTGACCAAGCATGCAGCTCACTTTCATCCACCTAACCCTGGTATTTTTAGGTGGTCAGATTCGCAACAATGATAAGTGAGGCTATCGTGGCAAATGACATTCCTACAGTGATATATGCATTATGTAGTCAGCAAGGCAGCAGTGGTACTCCAGCATGACTTAATTGTTATTGACCTGCCACCACATACTCAGCACAGTGCAGATGAATGGCACTTATGGCTGAGGTCCTTGCTCTGACCCCTTGTTTAGAAAGATCATAAAGTTGAGCATTGTCTGAGGGCAACAGGAGACCATACCGACATATTGCAGGAAACCTTGCTGCATGGATTACCACTGTCACCAAGAAAAAAGAAATGGTGGGTGAGGAGTGACACTCTGCACTCTGAAGTTGATTTTCACCTGCAGTATAGCACAGATGATTTTGCACATGATGTGGCCCATCACCTGACCATGTAGACTGTGTGTGTTGTTTGTCAGTCTCCCTGTACTGTGGCGATTGCTACAGTGTTATGGATTCCTCTGCTTTGATGTGATAATTTATCTGTTGACACTCTCTTATTTCATTTTCTTGATATGTATGTGTTTTGTAGCTGTGCCTTCCACTACCTGCTTTTATGAGTATTTACTTCCTGTTAGTCTGCTGTCATGTGTGAACTGTCACACAGCTGTGTGCATTTGTTGCCGTGCCTGTAGACATTGCTATATAGGACCTACCAGATTTTGGAGTGTGCTTACATCTGTCAGATTCCAACAACTGTCAGTCTCAGGGAAATCAAATCATGTTGTTACTAACATGTTTCAAGCCCTACCTTATAAGTTGTACAAACCCCCCTGCTTTTTTTTTAAAGACAAAATAATGGATCCCTGCCATCTTCTGGCAAACGGGACAAAAAAGATATGTTAGGAGGAGAACAATTAAAACCAAACTGGAATAAGTTAGAAAAAAAGGCATACTATGCTTCAAAATGACTGTATCAGCATTGCGTACCTCATCCTGTTCCCTCCTGTCCCTACATCTCTAAGGCTTTCATGTGGACTGGCTCTCAATATTCACTTTAGTAACAGATTGTTTCAGACTCTTGGGTATTAATACCGGTTCAGGACATTACATTTGCCACTGAATACATACCTCCTTTCATGGGAATTCTTCCCTACCATCTAAACCAAACAGTTTTTTTTCCTTAGGTTCTTCAACATATGCTTACCCTAGAAGTTATACTTTCAGTGCATTTAGACCAAAGAGTGGAAGGCTTCTATTCTATTCTACCCTTTCCACCGATGTCCAGCCGTCAGTCGGAAATTTCAGAAAAAAGTAATTGCGGTGACTTCCTCCTGGCTCAGGCAACATTGGGTATCCCTTCTTATGGAAATGGCCTGAGATAATTAATCACAAGTCTCCTTACAGATTGGATCTAGTCACACAAGACAAGGGGAGTTTGATACACTCCAGTCTCAAACAACTTTAACTTACTTCCTGGATCATTCAGTTTTAATACCTTTTAGTCACCTTTTTCACAGTGACATGCATCAGGTCTAAAGGAGGCAAGAAATACTGTTACAAGTAAATCTTATGTTAACCAGTGGAGAAAATTTTCTAATGAGCTCCTTACCTTCAACCAGAGTCCTATCCGGGATCATTACCTCTTGTTTTTACATATTTCTTTGAGTTACTGTCCTACAGTCTGTTTACTACTGTAGCAAGGCATATTTATTGGCCATTTCAGCATGGATTCTACACTTCATTTCAGTCTTTGCTCAAGCTGTTCAGTTTTAATTTCTCCAAGTCTTTGGGTTTTTAACACCATGATGGGAACGGACCCCATTCCTATGTCAAAGTATGATTAAAGATTATGAAATTAATATTGTTTCAGTCTTTGATGTTAGCCAGAAGTGCTCTTTGCAACATGCTCTATGTGCCCAACAATGACTCCTGCAATTTGTATGGAGTTACATGTATCAGTAACATATCTAAGTATGATTGTAAATTCTCATTTTATAAGACCTGTTGTTCCTACTACTACTGGAACTGTCTGGTTATCTTTCCTTCACATTGCCCTCATTTCTGCCTTCAAATTCTGTTTTTTTTTTTTACTTTATGTCTCTCTGTACGTAAGACACTGTAGTCAGTGGGTGCAGCAATTTCAGTAATCAATGTTACTTTTGTCTTCTTTTCATAGACTAGTATATTTGTCTTTCTCGCATCTGTTTTTTGAACTGTTGGTAATGGATGATTTTAAGTGATATAAACTTTATCATTTTCTGTAATGCTTTGTGGCTCATGTTTCCAGCGTTTTTCAGCTACGTCAGTAGTATAATGTTTGCACAATCCCCAAGGCAAGTCTTGTCCCAGTATTATGCCTTTCAGTCTGCAGTCCTTCTGCCATTAGTGTATCACAACCAGCAACAAGATGCACAACTGCTTCCAATTGTTTTACAAAACCTACATTTGTTTGTTTCTCCCATATGTTCAATGGACTTTATAAACCAACGTGTATGTAGTCCACTATCTTTGGCCGTCAATATTAACCTTTCGCCTTTTTGTTTAAATTCACCTTTCCTTAACCATTCCTGCATTCAATCCTGATCAACATATATTTATGCATTTTCCACATTTCTTGCCTTCTCATCTGATCCTTCACCTTATATTCTTTCTTTTGTGTTTTGGCACATTTAGTTGCTGCCTGATTTTTATCTACTTCTGGTTTGATTTCCATTCCCACTTGACACCGATATGCTTTTCCTAAACTAAGCAGGAAAGTCATCTTAGACTTATTCTCCTCATGTTTAAAAACTTTCACTACGATTGGGTCTTGTGAGATCAGCAGATATGTATGCAGTCCCATGATTGTACATGTAATCTGCTTCAAGGAGGCTAATACCTCCTTCAGAATGGGGAGTATATAATCTAGGGGGTCTACTTCTACTCACCGAATTTACACTTCTTCGAATCAGAAATTGCCGACACCACTTCAACTGAAACCACAGACTACTCAACTGCTTTCCCTGGGAAATGAGCCATTTGGTCACCAGGGTGAACCTTGCCCTTTTCCCCAGTACAGTGTGATCTTGAAGTTAGTATATTTAGTTGGGGGGGGGTGGCAAAGCCCCCCCAGTCGGATGGATTTTATTTCTTTCCATTGACTTTTTTTCCCTTGTGGCCAAGTGGTTCATTTCCCAGGGAAAGCAGTTCGAGAGTCCATGGTTTCAGTTGAATGGTGTTTCACTGAAGTGGTGTCTGCAATTTCCGATTCAAAGAAGTGTAAAGTCTTTGAGTAAAAGTAGACCCAATCTTGGTATGTACTGATTTTTATAAATCATTTGATGAGCATGAAGTATCCTTCTTGTTTTCCTGTCCAACCACTCCAACACCTTTTGGGGACAGTCAGTAACTCGAAAACTGTAAGTTAGGGCAGGAAGATCAGACTAGTTTTTAGCCTGGACTTAGGACTTAGTTCCTAGATGTCACCACTGTTTTTCCATATTAATTTTAGTCTTCTAAGATGTTTGTTACTAAGTTTATTTGCATTTGTTCATGTTTTATTGTTGATCCTTCATCAATACCCAAATATTTATACACTCCCTCTTGCTCAAGTTCTTTCATATCAAATTCCTGTCCCAAACTGACGTTTTCTTGGTGCTGCAAATTTCCTGTTTTAAAGGTTGCTTTTGCACCTCTATCAACACCAAATGACATTCTTATATCATCTGAAAAGGTTTTGACCACTTGTAGTTGTGCTTTCAGTTCCTTATCTGATGAGCTGTACTGTTTTAAATCATCTGCAAAAAGAAGATGAGAAGTCTTTACACTTTGTTGTTTTCTGGGTGCTAAATTGCAGCCATGACCTAATATATTAAGTAGACAGCTTACTGGGTTAAGAGCAAGACAAAAGAGCAGCAGTGACAGAGTCACCCCGGAATATTTATCCCTGGAATAATAATTTGTCCTTTGTCTTGGCTTAACTGCAAAGTAGTTTGTCACTGTTTCATGACTGCTGTAATGTAATCGATCAGTGAAGGGTGTATCCTATACATTTTTAAGCATTTTTTTATCCATGAATGTGGGATACTGTCAAATGCTTTTTTGTAGTCTATCCATTCCATACTTAGATTCTTCCTCTTCTTACAGTTTTCCATTATGACTTTAACAGCAAGTGATCTTTTGTCCCCTATGACTTTCTTTTATTGCCCTTTTGTTCTGTTGCCATGATTGAGTTTTCTTCTACATGACTATAAACTCCGTTGCATCAATTCCAGTGTGTAGTTTATACGTTGTTGGAAGGCAAGTTATTGTTCTGTAGTTTTTACGATAGCTTGCAGTTTCACTCTTAAGAAGGAGTATTGTTTTTCCTGTTGTTAACCAAGCTAGTATCTGTTCACGGTGTGCATATAAATTGTTCTTACTCATGGCAAAGTCTTCATGTAAAGATGTTAATACTTTTAGCCAGAAGTTAGGTACTGCATCTAGGCCTGGGGTTTTCCAGTTAGGAGCTTTTCTTAACTTTGTTTCAATCTTTCTGGCCATTACTTCATCCCATTTCATATCCTGTACGTCTGAACTTCTTATTCCTTCTGGTACTTTTTCGTTAAACCCCTACCACTAGTGGTGCAGTGTTTTCCTGTTATTTCAGTTACTTGCCTTTGTAACTAGAGGAAGACTTGTTTGTTTTTTATAGTTCCACACTGATGTCCTTATTCGGTCCCATAGCTGTTAAAGTTTCCTGTGTTTGTGCTTATATTCCTTACCTTTGCCCCTTTCAAGAGTTTCGACTACATTTCCTTGAAAACTGTGCGTTTGTCTATCAGATCTTTGTTAAAATTACAACCATCTCGCGTCCTCAGAGCTGCTAGTTGTAGCTAATATACAGGTTGAATTACATCTCCCATTTACCCCAGCAGTTATTTTAAAGTGGAGTTGATTATGTCTTTGGATTCTTCTTAGCTGTCATTTAAAAATTTTGCCTGTTCTGTGTGGGGTCTACATATCCTCCCCGTGGTTGAGTGGCATTCGAAAGACATGGGTGAATGGGCGTGCCTTCGTTGAAGGTTAGGTGTCAAGCTGGCACCTCAGCACCGTAAAAATTTACTGCCAATCATTAGCGGACCGGAGTTCCGCTTTGACGACCCCTAATCAGAAAAAGGTGAAAGAAGAACAAACCTGTTATTATTAACATGGTACTGTTTATACTGCTGTTATTGTTTGCGGTTTCATCGGACTTGTTGCACTGATTTCAGTTGTTTTGGGGACACACACACACATACAGATACTTCCCAAACTGTTTTTTTTTTTTTTTTTTCTTTGTAGTGTTTCTCAGCCTTCCCTTTGTGGTATACTGTGTGATCACTTTGTAATCCAGTTATTTTTCACTAGATCCACAACTTTTCTTCTCTCGTTCTTCCCCACACTAGTCAGCCTTTCATGCCCAAGACTATTTAGCCTGAATGGGAACTTGCCCTTACGAGTATGTTTTGGCTGGATGCAAAGTAGATGCCATTAGTATTTCAGTACTTGCCGATGCACGGCTGAGCGAATTCAGTCCACGGGTCTGAAGGATCTGCACAGTTCACTGAGGAATAAGGCAAGACATGGCAATCTGGGACCGAAAGCACGTGGTAGGGGTTTAACGGAAAAGTATCTTCCTTCTTTTACTTCTATCCATTTAGCATTTTTGTTATGTTCTACGGGATATTCATAGATATTTCTCCAAACTTGTATCTATGTCTTCTTTTTTTGGTGGTGTTTCAATTCCTGTTGCCTTGTTTCCCAATTCTGCATAAAACATTTTGGGGGCATCAGTAGCAATAGTGCACAATCATCCGCGGTGGTGCAGCGGTAGCATTGTTGCCTCACAGCAAGAGGTTCTCCCGTTCGATTCTCTGCTGGAGAGCAGGAAGTGCCTTCTGTGTGGAGTCGGGATGTCCTCCCCGCAGTTGGGTGGGCGTTCGAAAGACATGCATAATGGGAGTGCCTTTGTTGATGGTTGAACGTCGAGCTGGCACCTCAGCGTTTGTGAAAAATCTACTGCCAATCATTAGCGGACCGGAGTTCCGCTGTGGCGACCCCTAACCGGGAAAAGCGGAAAGACACAAGTTGCAATAGTACACAATAGAGCTTTATCTGTTCTGATACTGCGCAGTGCTTTTATCATATCTATCTTTGAGTATTTTTGTTGATCTGTTCCCTCTTCTGTACTCTTCTAACAGTAACACTTCTTATCGTAATTGCTTTATAGTTTTCTGTATTCAGTAATTCCATGATGGCATCAGATTTCTCCCCTTCCTTTCCCTTAATTACTTGTGTTTTTGTGGTAAGACTTAATTTAGCTGCAGAGTAATATATCCTATTTACTTCTATTGTATCACATGAATCTCTGTGAACAGTCCTAATTATTGTGTTCACTTGTTTTATCAAACTTCTAACTTTTGGGGTTTTATTGACTTTCTGTAGTCTGTTTCTTTCACTGATCTTAATATATCTGTCCATTTCTATTAAATCAAACAACTCTTCTCTTATATCATTTTCTTCTAAACTGAGGGCACATTCTGTGTTTCTCCATTTCCTGCGGGCATTCTATAGAAAGTTCCAGAGGATCTTCCTTTGCCACATTATATCAGTTTCATCCTGTGCCATCTATTGTTCTTTCATATGGGTGCTCAATGGCCTATCAATCACCAACATTAACTATGTCAGAGTTGCCACAGTTTCCTGTTCCTTCTCTTGCTGTGTAACTTAAACTGACCATTTGTACTGGTTTCCTATGAAAGTCTCCAAAGTATCTTCATATGGCAACTGATCAGATGTTTCCTACTCCACTGGTTTCTCCATAATTTGGTGATCCATTACTCTATCCCGCTGTGATGTTATCTGAGTTAGATTTTCTACACTAAATCCTTCACTTCGCAGGTAATCCATAACTTCAATTTCTATTTCTTTAACCTCTCCATTACTAATCCTCTTTTCTACTTTTCCTCTTTGTTTTCTTATTTTTTTGTAATATATCATTTTCCATGTCTGGATGCCTTTGCCTGTATTTCTCTTCAAATATCTTTGGCTTTGCTCTTTTTGTATTGATTAGTTTTACTTTCTCCTTTGCATAACTATTGCACCATATTAAATCTCTTTTTCTTTCCCATGTCCATATTTTTTTTTAAATGTCTCCTGTTGCTCCTGTTTTCCTTACTTTGGGGACTTGTTGTTTCATCATGCTGTGATGTAACCTTTGTTAGACTTTCTGCACTAAATCCTTCACTTTGCAAGTATTCCATAACTTCTTTTATTTTTTTTTAACTTCTACTTTAGTAATCTTCTGTTCTACCTTCCATTTTTCTGATCTTATTTTTTTATTGTGAATTTTTTCATATCTGGATGCCTTTGACTGTATTTCTCTTAAAATATTTTTGAGGTTGTCTTTTTTGTATTGATTAATTTAGCTTTCCCCTTTGCATAAATATTGCACCATATCAGATCTCTCTTTATTTCCCATCTCTATATTTCCTTTTTATACCTTTCAAACGTCTTTAGATTTTGTTCTTTATATTTTCACACTTCCTCAGTTGCTTCTTTTTCCAACCGTCCCAGGGATTTTTGGTCTTTATAATGTTTTTCATAAATCTGTTGTATTAATGAATGCACATTTTTATTTGAAACTTCTGATATTTGTTCTCAGGCTTTTTGTGTATCTTCTGTCTGGAAATTCTGGGCTTCTTGCATAATAGCAGCAATAAATAATTCCTTTCTTATCCTCAATAGTCCATTCTATTGTCTTTATGGTTCTTTTTTGGCCTATCAGTTCTTGTAATTTTTGTGGACTGCTACTTCCTTCTACAAGACAGGGGCTATCCTCCCCCTGGGCCTAGCTTAGCCTCATTGTAGGAATGTTTCTCTGTCTTGAGGATTCTGCACTGTCATTTTTTTCCATTCCTGCCATGAGTGCGCCTACCAGGATTGGGCACTTTTTTATCCTGGGTCTTGTGCACCTTTTTTATTTTTTAACCTACTTCTGTTCATGATATATGTTATATAAAATACAGTATATATAAAATCAGTGTCATCTTGGTGAGAATTTGTGAAAAACGGGGTCCACCTTGAAAAGGTACTCACCAAAGCTTGAGGATGAATTCAACTGCAGCAATACTGCTTTCCTTTGCTTGCTGATTTATTTCTCCATTTGGACCCCAAAAGTTCTACAACAAGGCTTTACTGTTTATATGTAAGGTCATTTAACACTTAACTTTCCAGGGATAGGTAAAGATCCCAATTATTTCTGTTTCTGTTTGAACCAACTGTTCTAGCTGTTTTTGGTTATTTATTTATTTTTTTAAGTAGATTAACTGGTTTATTGAACTGAAATCTGCAAGAGTGAGTTCCATTCTATACTTTTCCATGTAAACTGTTTTATCTGTAGAAAAAAATCCCTATATATATATTTATTCGTATTACTTTCAGAGTGTACCTTGAATCTAGCCTTCTATCTCCCTCATTTTTTTCAGAATTTAAATGAAAGTAACTATGTTGGTACAGGATCAGTAGTCTGAATTAGACCTTGAGCCATATCTTGTAAAATGTTTCTGTGTAGAGAAATTTGAGGAGGAGCAGATTGTTTAGCTTTCTGTTTCTTTTTGACAGGACAGATGGAGCCACAAGAGTTGTTAATAGCAGCAGCAGTTTCCACACAGATGGGCACAGCATTCTGACCTTGTCCCAGGACTGACAAGAGTGTCTCTCCATAGCCCACTGAGAGGACTTCAATAGCCGCAGAGGTTGTACCTAACCCTTGGTCCATAGTGGCCCCATTTTTGGCCAAGCCAACGTTGGTTCTGTCTTCTCAATGAACTGGCCAGGGATTATTAACAGACTCTTTCTGTCTTGACAGATGTACTTACTCAGGATAAGGGTCACTGATACATCCCAGTTTATAGATCCTGGACCTCATAGTATGGATGGGTGGGTTTTAATTCTTTTCGGATATTAATTCTCTCAAGACCTGCTATAAAGTTTTAGAGACACTGTAAAAATGTACAACATAAAGCCTTATATGTGCATCTGGAAAATTTTTTTCTGGTATTAAAATAGAAGAAAAGGCCCCATTACAGCAGGCATGCCACTGGTTCTTCATATCTCTGTGAGCTGCATAAGTATCTCTTATCCTACACTTCTGTCAGGGTACATCTTTCAGCTATTTCTGCTTCCTTGCCTCTCAGTCCTCCTTTATTTAACTATAATCAGGTCATACTCTTTCCCAAGGGTTTTCCCCATATTAAAACTCCAAGAAAAAGAGAATCTTCCACTTGAGATTTGAATTACTTGTTAGAAAAGCTAACTCTTCCTCCTTCTGAGCCAGCTGCTATTTTTTTCTTTGATATTTTTGAGATGGAAAACTGCTTTGCCAATAGTCCTAACCTCAGGCATAAGAATTTCTGAGTTACTGGTCCTATTTTGCATTCCTTCCTTTTTGTTGTTTTCATAAAGATAGAGTTAAGTATTTGAACCAATCCTTCTTCATGCCTAAAGTAAAAAAGACTTTTGGCTTTTCGTGGTTAGGGGTCGCCACAGTGGAGGTCGCCACAGTGGAAGGCGCTCTAGCCGAGAATTTACTGTTACTCTTCATCAATCTATCCATTTACCTGCTTTCTTTCCAAGGGAGAAAGAATTCTTCATTCTTTAGATGTACATTGACAGCTCAGGTTTCACTCAGAAAACACAGAAGGCGTGACAAAATCTGACCAGTTGTTTGTGTATTTTGCAGGAAAGAAAATAGGCTCATCAACATTTAAAACTATTTCTAAATGGATTTGCAATGCATTTCTTTCTGTTTTACAAATCGTGATAAATAGGTACCATCTTGGCATCAGTTCCTTGAAAATGTAATAAGATGGTTATGATCAAAGACCCAGTGGTAGTCCTCTGTGTTACAGTGTTGTATTCATTTTTTAATACACTCTTCATTGTGTTTGGCGAGTGCATTTGGCCATACAATATTTTTTCTTGAAAGCAAATGTTACTTTGACTACTGTTTCAGAAAATCCTTCCTCTAACAACTTTCTTAGAGACATAGTTATCTCAATGATGTATGGTACAAGCTTGGTAAGATACTGCATTGTTCATAAAAAAACTCTGCAATGCCTGTTTATCTTCTTGCATTGGCATTTATACAGTTGATTGGCTTTTCTCAAGGTTATGTTTCAGTTCCTCTGACATTAAAACGTGGTCTGTTTATTTCAAACTTGCTATTCTGATGGTAAGTATTTTCTTGTTTCGCTTGAAATTATGCTTTCTTGGTTGGTAAAACAGCAACAATGTTAAGTTGTCAATCTCGCCTTCATTCTTGCTTGATGGGTTCGGAGCCGATCCTCGGTGCTAAGCTCGAGAGTCACTTTTACCAGCTCGAGGCAGCCCCATATCCCATGATGCAAGGCGGTAAGTACCCAGATCTCGTTTGTGATGAGGTCCTCCTTTTACCAGCTCCTGGTAAGTGAATTATTACTTTACTTTTTAGCCTTTTTACTAAAAAACCTTAAATTATTAGTTTTAACTTAATTTTAATTCCTTTCTGACAGAAAATTTCCCTGTCTCCTCTAAACTTTTAGTCAGACTAAAAACATTCCATCCACCCCCTGTTAGGGTGTGTGTGTGTTCCTGTTAGTGATACCTTTTGGTATATCTAATTTTATTTCTTGGACTGGTGTGTGTGTGTGTGTGTTTTACACCATGTCTAAAGAAAGGGTCTCAGGCTTTAAGAAGTGTGACTCGTGCTGTCAGAAGATGTCTCTGACAGACGGTCACACTTCTTGCCTGTACTGTCTGGGGCCTCTTCACCTGCAGGACTCCTGTGCTATATGTCATTCTTTTAGCCAGAGAGTCCTGCAGGAAAGAAAATAAACTGATTTTGAGGGCGGAGGGCTCTCCGGCTAAGTCGGCCCATCTAAGACTTCTAAGTCTTCCAAGGCCCAGGTTTCTGTGTCCAAGCCTGTGGCCTCGGCTCCGACTCATTCAGAGTCGAGATCGGCTCTGGCTGGAGCCGATTCTGGGTTACCTAAACCTTCGGCACCGATGGCTATCGGTGCCGACTCTGGTTCGACCACTTCCGACCACCATGTGGCCCAGGCATCGGTGTCGGCTCCGACACCCTTACATTTATGGCTGTATCGGTTCGGCTGGAGCGATACATTACCTGTCGGTGCCAATAAGTTGTCGGCTCCGACAGTTTCAGTAGTTTCATCGGCTCCGATGGTTCCCGAGGAAGAGGTCTAGGTCCCCTTCCTTGGAGCCGATACTTCTCCTCTCGGGCGGAGCCATCGGAGCCGATCTTCAAGGTCATCCAGGCTTTCTGACCATGATTTGGAGAGAGTGGTCAGTAGACTACTAAAGTCACAGGCACTGGCCCAAATGCTACATAGTCCGTCTCAGCAGGCGACTATTAGTCCACACCCCATTGCAGTTCCTCCCGACTCTACCCCAGAGTTTGGAGTTGGAGTCTTTGGGAATAGTTTCTGCTACGGCTGGGGACAGATACCCCTTCTGCTCCTTCAGCCTCTACTCTTATCTCCTCTTGAGACCTTCCTTAGAGGGATTTGGTGGCCGGGCTTCCCTGGTCTCCTCCAGGGGTGAGTGGCATCGGACCCTTGTCTGACCCGCTCTTCCCCTTGGAGCCTCGCCTTGGTGAGTTCGGCTCCGACATCTGCCTCGGAGCCTTCCTCGGTGGGTCCTGGAGTTCCTAGCTCGGACCTCCTGGGAGGGAGCCGAGGTGATGAAGAGTGTGCTGGCCTCTGGACTCAGCCAGCAGTCTGTTCCCTTAGCTCCTCCCTCTATAGTGCCTGTTGACTTCTCTGCCACTTCTCTTGCTCCCGGACCCAGAAATCCTCCGCCTCAGGTTTCCCCACTGGGAATATCCCCTCTTCTGAGGATTCTCCTGACTTGTCGGGTGATCCTCAGCGGAAGAGGACTTGTGAAACACGTAGACTCCCGAGTCTATCACTTGGATACTGACTTAGATGAGTCAGAGGGATCCCAAGATCCCCTCTGAGGATGTCTCCTTCTCAGACATCCTAGAACTCCTTAGACAGAGGGAAACTGGCCCACCAACAATCCCTCTGAGGATGAGTCAGTATACCTGAGGCGTTTGGATCTCGGCCCTCCACCTCCTGGGTGTCTCCTTCGACCCCTTATGCAGGTTATTGCTTGGACTGCTCCTGACTCTGTAGAGCCTGTCCCTAGGAGGCCTTCTAAATTTATTACTGCCCGTCGGACAAGCAATTCCTTACAAAGGTGTCCGCTGATGCCATGGTGGTGGTGGCTGCCACCAAGAAGGAACTTGCAGATCCTTCCGTATCTGTCCATCCTCCTAATAAGGACTCTAGGACCATGGATAGATATGGTAAGTGGATGTTTTCTTCAGCGACCTTTGCTATGCTCGCTGAACTATCTTTGTCACTTCACCAGACTCCAAAGGGATATCCTTAAGGAGCTAGGTGAAGTTGTGCAGGATCCTACAGCTGCGGGGCTCAGGAAAAAGCAGCTAGGAACCCTTAACTCCATTGCAAACTCCTCCATGCAGCTTATATCATATGCTGCTGATGGAGGGTACAGGTGTGGCTCTTAGACGCCAAGCCTGGATGCGACTATGTAATTTTGCAGATCCCTTTAGCGTCCTTCACAAACTCTCCCTTTGATGGGTCAGCTCTGTTTGGCCCTCAAGTGAAGGAAGCGTTGACCAGGTGTGAGCAGGACGGCAAAACTCTTTCTGCCGGGGAGTCCATTTTCCACCCCTTCTAGACCTTATCCCAAAGGACAGAAGGGTGGCAAAAAATCCCAAGGAGTCACGCCGGATTCACGTGGTCAGTTTACCCCTAGAGGCAGAGGGGTAACAACAACAGACCTAGAGGCAGAAGGGGTCCACAAAACCAGGAAACAGAGAGTCTCTCTCTGACAAGCCTTTTCAGCATCCCTGAGATGTTGCCCGGCTGTCCCTCCTTGGAGGCAGTCGGGGGAAGACTATCACTGTACCCAGAAGCCTGGCGTTCTCTCACTCAAGACAGATGGGTACAGTCGATCATATCCGAGGGTTACAAAATTCCTTTCGAGGAAAGTCCTTTCTATCCCTCAAATTCCCTTCCAGACGTACCACCCGGTCTAAGGGAAATTGCAGAGTTGGAAGTCTCAAAACTACTGCAAAAAAAGAGCCATTCAGCCAGTTACAACAGACCATTCAGAGCCCGGAATCTACTCAAGGTTCTTTTTGGTCCCCAAAAGACGGGAGACTGGAGACCAATATTGGATCTCAGCAGACTCAACAAGTCTGTGAGGAAGACAAGATTCGCAGTGGTCAGTCTTCAGACGATTCTGCCCGTCTTGCAGAAGGACAAGTGGAACTGCTCAATAGATCTCCATGATGCGTACTATCACATAAAATTCACAGATGCTCCAGGAGATTTCTCCGCTCTGGGGTCCAGTCATTTCCAGTTCAGAGCCCTGCCCTTTGGTCTCACCACAGCCCCCAGAGTGTTCACCAAATGCATGGCAGTGGTCATGGCTCACCTGAGACGTCAAGGATTCCAGGTGTTTCCGTATCTCGACGACTGGCTCCTGTCAGCCACCACCAGGCATCAGCTTGTTCAAGCCAGGGATTACACAATAAATCTTTGTTCTCATTTGGGCATCTCGATCAACTAAAAGTCATCCTTATTGCCCTGCCAGTCTATTACTTTCATAGGCAAACTTAAACACTGTTCGGATGTCAGCTACCCTTACAGACCAAAGAGTTTCAGACATTCAAAGTCATGTCAGGATCATTCTAGCCAACAAGAAGGTACAGGCCAGAATGGTTCTAAAAGTATTAGGTCTCATGGCTGCGGCCATTACTCTTCTTCCCTGGCTCGCTTCTACATGCGCCTTCTTCAGTGGATGTTGTTCACTCAGTGGTCTTACCAACAACTTCCAATGCGTCACCAAATTCTGGTGACACAGATTTGCAAAAATCATCTTGCTTGGTGGATCACTTCTCCCCAGATTCACCAAGGCAGACTCTTTGTACCCCCATCCCCGGTAGCCACTGTCACCACGGATGCCTCCCTGATCGGGTGGGGGGGGCATTATCAGGGCAGGATGGTTCATGGGACGTGGTAACCGTTCGAGTACCACCTGCACATAAATGTCCTAGAGATGAGAGCAGTGCTTTTATCGTTGCAAGCCCTCAATGACTCTCTTCCTGTAGGGACGATTGCAGTCCACACAGACAACATGTCTGTAGTTTGGTATATCAACAATCAGGGCGGAACCAAGTCCTACCCCTTGTGTCGAGAAGTGCTCAGACTGTGGCAATGGGCGATCTCCTCTCATCGGTTTCTGGTAGCAACGCACATCCCTGGGAAAACCAACATTTTAGCGGACAGATTGAGCAGAGCTATTCTCATGCCTCACGAGTGGTCTCTCAAGCAATCTATAGTGGAGGAGATTTTTCTGGAATGGGCATGTTGCGATCTTTGCTACTCCCCAAAACAGCAAATGCCCAGACTTCTTCTCTCTCTTCCCTCTGTCAGGCCATCCCCCCAGAGACGCTCTGACCCAGGATTGGCCCCAGGGACTTCTTTATGCCTTTCCTCCTTTTTCTCTAATCCCTCAGGTTATCCAGAAAGCTACCGTTTTGAGAGCCAAAATGATTCTTATTGCTCCTTATTGGCCTCGACAAATTTGGTTTCCGTTCCTCCATCGTCACCTTTTGGTGCAGCCATGGCATCTGGACCCAGTGCCAGATCTTCTGGTTCACCAATCCGGTCAGCTGCACCGGTCTATCCCTTCTCTCAACCTCTCAGCATGGTTGCTCCACTTCCTTCCTTAGCCAGGCTTCCTTTGATCTCTAACCCTGTTAGAGACATCATAGTAGCTTCTTTAAAATCCTCTACCAGGAGGATTTATACAAGCAAATGGAAGCGTTTCTCTTATTGGGCTAAAGCCAAGAATATCGATCCCTTCACTGCCCCAGTTCAGGCAGTTTTGGACTTCTTAGCGGAGATTTTTCATGCAGGCTCCTCTTCTTCCACAGTTAGAGTTCAACTGGCTGCTATCTCGAACTTTCATGTCGGGATCGCAGATCACAATATCATGTCCCATAGGCTTTGTAAAGCCTTCTTGAAAGGAATTTTCCTGCTAAAGCCTCCAATCAGGAATCCTCCTCCTCAATGGGATCTAAATTTAGTGCTGACATCCTTGATTCTTCCCCACTTCGAGCCAGCTGTTTCTTGCTCCCTAAAATTTCTTTCTTGGAAAACATTATTCCTAGTAGCTATTACATCGCCAGGAGGGTGTCTGAACTTCAAGCTCTTTCGGTTCGACCCCCCTATTTGGTCTTTCACAAGGACAGAGTATCATTGAGAACTAATCCAACCTTTTTGCCTAAGGTCGCCTCAAAGGCTAATTTGAATCAATCCATTGAACTCCTGTATTTTTCCAAACTATTCAAACAGATCGAACAAAATTACATTATCTTGATGTCCACCGCCAACTCAGATATTATTTGGACAGAACTAAACAATTCAGGAAATCCGATCAACTCTTTGTTTCCTATGCAGATAACAGGAAAGGCCTTCCTGTTTCTAAAGTGACCTTATCTAGATGGCTGTCTTCTGTCATCTCTGAAATTTATCTGCTCAGGGGAAAACAGCTGTGCTCAAAACCTAAAGCACATTCAACTAGGAGCTTAGCTACTTCTACAGCCTTTCAAGCTAGACTTCCTTTAGACACTACTTGTGCACCGCCCACTTGGGCCACTCCTCATACTTTTGTTTCCCATTACAAATTGGACTTGGCCTCCAGGGACAGAGCCAGTTTTGGCTCTACTGTCCTCAAGAGTCTGTTCCGTTGAGCCACCCAGGATAGAGGTGCTAGGGGCGGTCCCATCAAGCAAGAATGAAGTAGATTGACAACTTAACATTAAAGTTATGTACCTACCATAACGTTCCATATTAGTTGTCTTCTCTCTTCTTTCTACCTTCCTCCTTCCCCAGGCCTGGACAGACCTTTCTACAAGAGATTGTTATGCTGAAGACCATTCAGAACTGGTCCTTCTTTCATCCTGTAGGCTTTCTTTCTTCCTTTGGGAAGTATTTATGCTTGGTGCTATTGCCCTTTGTCATCAAACGAGATCTGGGTACTTACCGCCTTGCATCATGGGATATGGGGCTGCCTCGAGCTGGTAAAAGTGACTCTCGAGCTTAGCAGTGCGGAGCCGAGGATCGGCTCCGAACCCATCAAGCAAGAAAGAAGGCGAGAGAAGACAACTAACATGGAACGTTATGGTAGGTACATAACTTCTTATTTTCTCATCATGCTTTCTTCTGTCTGATCCCATATCAGTAGATTGTTATTTATGTTTACAACTATGTTTACAACACCTTTTTAAACCTTCAGTTAACTTGGCATCAGTTCTCTGAAACGCTTCAAATACTGGCAAAATACCAACCAGGCATCTAAGTAACCTTTACCTTTTTAATGACATATTAAGTGTACACAATTTGAAATGTTTTTTTTTTTTTTTTTTTATCAATGTTTATCTTCCAGGAAGCATAGTTTGTATCTACATCTGTTATTCTTGAGAATGAGATCATTTTACTTGTAATCAGTGGGCGATGCTCTCTTTTAATCACTTTATATAGATTTTGTGGATCAGTGCAGTACAGTCACAGTACAACTCAACCATTTTATTGGCATTTAGTTGTTGCATAATGACACTTAGGCTTTCTATTCTTTTCAGCTCATGTTCTGTTTTACATTGGAGTGCTATAGTTACTGTTCTGAAAGTATATATCACTGGCATGCCTTCATGTTTTATGTGTATATGATATTTTCTTGACAAGCTTCCTAAGCCAGAGAATCAGTCATCATAGTTAAACAGGATGTCATTGCTATGGCTTTACACAGTTATCCGAGGTGTCACTGTGACATTGTAATGTGAATGATACTCTACACATGGTCTCTGACCGATTTTGCACTTATGCAGTTTATAGTTTCACACCGTGAATTCATTTTTCCCATTCCTAGTTTCTTACAAACCACATGGTCCAACATTTTAGATGCCACTTGTTTAACTACAGAGATTAGAGAAAGAACATTGAACTACTTATTTGTCTGCTGAACCATTGGCAGTTTCTGACCTAATGGAGCCAGATGGTGGTCATGAAAGGTTAACAGTGTACATGCAATTTCCTGTTGAGTTCTAGACAGACCCAAATCTTTAAAGCATATTTCTGACAAAATATTATGCTCTGCAATAGTATCTACTTTAAATTCTACATTCTGTCCATCACTTCTCAGAATATATTAAGTTTGCTTTGTAGTGATTCTTCATTGCTTCAGAAGGATTTTCAGATTTCACATTAAATGTTTTCATTTGAATGGTACTCACAGACAGCTAATGTTCACACTTCAGTTCAAAACATGTACAGATGCATTTGAGTGTGCTTGTTTTTGTTTTTACAGGTTGTATAAAATGTTATTGTTTTTGCAGACCTGATAAAGAGCTGAGCAATATTTCCCTATTCCCCATCTTGGTTATAGGCACATATAACATAAGCTTAAATTACAATGCAGGCACTTTCTTTTATATCACATCCCCGTTTTGGCGTTTTTCTCTTATTATTTTAGTCATATTTCAGTTTGCTCATTTCATTTTCATCAGTTGATGCTTTTAACTGCAGACTAGTAATTTTACTTGCTCTGTATGCATCCTTAGCTTTTGATAGGTTTGTGTCTACTTCCATTTAAAGCTTTTTATTTGTTTCATCATTTCTTGTACCATATATAATTTTGTCTCTTAAATAGAGCTGCCAGACTCACAGATATTAGCCATACTCTTCAGCTCAGCATCATATACATCTGTAGTTTTTATAGGACCCACTCATTTTGTAAAGAACAAATGTGTTAATAAATAGCAAATTCTTTTTGGCCTGGCAAAATTACTAAATGTATCCCTAAGTTGTATGAATTTTCCTTTTTCTTCATTGGGGAGTGAAAAAGAGTTAACTGATTTTTATGCTTCTTCCCCGACAGAGGAAACAGGATTACAGACACTGTAAGTCTTCAGATTTTTTTTCATTTAATCCACTTCCAGTTATCCATTAAGTTTCCTTCTAATGAAAGTTCTCAAGGGAATACAAAAATATTTTCCATTGAGAACTATACTTCTTTAGTTCCAAACACAAAAAGTATTGACTGCAAATCTTCACTTGTGTTGATGTGTTTCCTTTAGTTCTGGCAGGTATTTCCCCCACTCTGATACCACATCTTGTCATAAGGCTTAATGGATAATGCACAAGTTCAAGATATGTGGTCTAAACTCCTTGAAATCTGTATTACAAAATTAATTCTCTTAAACTTATGTGTCACCTGAATGCCAGTCACTATGACTAGCACATTAGCATATAGATACACTCCATATAGGCTCCCTATTGAAATGAACGTACTTAAAATGCTTAGTGCTGAAAAACCAAAAGAGAAGGCCAAAAACACAGGAGAAGAGCGACTCTCAAAACTCACTCTTCTCCTGATGGGGGGTCAGCCTGGCAAGCCCTCCCTGCACCCCCCAAACTTATGTATACGAACTCCGAGATCACCATACCGTGGGGAAAATGGAATATTCTGAGCAATGGCATCTTTGTCTTAGTATACATCCAAGTGACGACTCCAGGTGAATCTGCAGTTAATTTCTACTGATGCCTCTAGGCGTCAAATATTGCTTGTTCATATTTGCATCAATAATTCCAAAACCATGCTATCCACAAGGTTTTATAAGATTTACACAATGGAAACTCAACTGCATTAACATTTGACCTCTGTCTAGTGCAAGTAAAGAAATATTAACTGTTGTTTTTATGATATTAATTTAGATGGATAGAATTTTCACATTTTTCTAAATATCTCAACAACCAAGTAACACAGACAGAGCTTCTTAGCCTCATATGAAAGCTTTTGGCTAGATGAATAAAATGCTGCTATGTGTGTAAGATGAGTGGTTACTGAGATATTGTAAGGTGTTTAAAAAATATTATAAACATAATACTTACTGTGTTTACTGTGACTTATAAAATTCCATTTAATACCTAGAACCTAAAATCATTCAGGTAATGTACAGAACACTTTCCTTTGCATTTGTGCTATTAATTAATAAACTATATGGTTATGCATGATCCCTGAAGAAAAATAAGTAAATCAGTTTGTGTAGCCTGAACTTTTCACACTTAAAAAAGAAAGACAACCAAACAAATACATGGCTAGAAGGGAAGTTAACTCACTTATCTTCATTCTGTGTAAGTCATCCTGTTGAATCTGTTACTTATCTACAGCAACCATTTGACTGAGCAGATATAAACCATATGCCGATTTCACATCTGATTTGATCTGCTTGTAATAATGTTTTATGGTTGGAAGGTAATAAGAATGCAGAATATGATTAAAATGAATGGATTATAAAAGGTGCCATATGCCTTCAGCTAACAATGTACTTAACTTTTAATTCAGTTTCATTATGGTATTAATAATAATCTCTGCATATGCTTTCAGGTTCAGAATCTGTCTTTACAACTTCCAGTAGATACTTCGGTTGTGTCTCTCAGCTCATGTGAAGAAAAACATTCTGCAAATGAAGATAAAACTCTTGTGACTACAGTTGAGCAACCCATAGAAAGTGAGTCAGAACAGCAGCTTAAACAAGCTCTGAGAAGTCTAGAAGACAAACTTTCAGCCTCTGAAAATGAGAAATTCCAAATTACAAAGGTATATATTTTAATAAACTGTATTCTTAGCAGCTCTTGATTTTTGCTTACTTATGTCTTAAGAATCACTTCGCTCAGTATTGCCAAGACAGTGAAATATAGTTGGAGCATTTTGAAGTAACTGAACTTTTTTTTTCAATTGTGATTTTTATTACAATTTTTCTTTAAATACAGTGAACAGTCCAGTACAAGTTGACAATAAACATATCAATGTAGTTACAATGAATTGAGAAACTAAAAGTGCAGAAAAGTTACAAGGTATATGAAATGACTGACCTTCACAATATAGAAAGGCTCATAAAATTAAAAAAAAAATGACAAAAACAGACCTTCTTTTAATTGTGATAGGCAATAACAAGAGGAGTGTGCACCTTATAGTGTTGAATATGACTTGGATCTTAGACATAATGCTTAACAACTATACATTAATAATGATAATATGACGTTAAACATTGTTATTTTTGACAGGGGAGGAAGTGTAATCATATACCTGAGCCTATCTAGGCAACTATTTACATTATTTATACTGGGTTGTCACGCAGGATGTCATGTGAAAGATAATAAGTTGATAATTTTTTCATGTGGTAGTAGTAGGTATTATACTAGAGGACATTTTGATAAACCGAATGGACATATCATAGTCCTCTTGCAAAGAAATTGATAGTAGCCTTTATATGTGTCTATATAGGGAAATCACTGTTTACTGGGGAATAATGAAGAAACATAAAAGTGCTCAAGTTAACTTAGTAAGATTTTAGCTAAGCAATTCTACAAGTCTTTTCCAGTATTTCTGGAAGTAAGTTAACTTCTTGTGATTAACTGTTCTTAGTTTATTTGCTAGGACATATTTGGTAGCTATAGATTTAAATTTTGCCCAAGAAGTCTTGGATCTGTCAAGCCAATTGAGGACTATATAGGATTTCAGTGTAACGTACAGTGTTACAATAAGACTCAAATGTATAGGAACTGGGGAAAATGTTTAATATTGCCATTTCCCACGAGAGGGTAGATTTCATATAACCTGTTTTCTCTAATTTTGCTCTTAAAGAGCACCATAGTTTGTATATATTTTTACAAGACTAGAATATATGGAGAGTGTCTGCTACTGAGTTAGAGCAAGTAGGACAGAAAGGTGATGCATTGGGATTTATTTTGCTCAGAAAAAGTGGTGTGTGATAGGCATTGTTGTTACTCATAAATTGAGTATAGATTATTTTTTTTAAGGAGTTAGTTTTATGGTTATGTCAATTGCTTCTAGTTTTTTGTTCAATAGTTAAATTATTATTTTGACTCTCCCAATAATTAGAATATTGGATTACGTCTTTGAATTTAATTTGAGTAATTAGTCTATAAGTTTTTGATAACATTTTAGTCTTCAATAAAAGAAGGGTAGTGATTTGTTGATACTGATGGTAGTCTTGTGTAATTACATTAATATCTGATGTCATCAGAGTTACTATATATAATATTTGCTTAATAATTATATGGTATTTTTTACTTGCTGCAAGGGAGTCTACAATAGAACTCAATGGCAGATCTTTGATTTGGTAAAAATCCCAGAATGAACACTTCATTATGTTTGGGTAATTGTTAAGATTTATCATATTGTTATTCATTCTGATATTGGGGTTCATATGTATTGGTTGAGTCATAATTAAAGAGTTCTTTAAGTACAAGGAGGTTATGAGCTTTTGGAAACAAACCGTATTATTGATTAAAATAGGATGTATTTTGAAGTCTTTGAGAGTTTTGTTATTGAGAAACGGTATAGCCTTTGGGTTTATATTGGAGGTGTTGGTAATAAATTTTGCTCCAAAGAGAGTGCCATGATGTATCAGAGAGTTTGTAATTGACTAATCGTATAATATGACTGACATTAATAATAAGGTAATATGTCTGGAAGTCAGGAAGGTTCAGACCACCGTTCTCCTTAGACAGAGTTAATCTGTTACAACTGATTCTGGTGTTCTTAGGATGCCAGATAAATTTGCCCAATGTTGTTGTCATCTTAGAGAAAAAAATAGTTGGAATGTTTTGATTGATGGCATTGAAATGAAACATAATTTTGGGGAGGATATTCATTTTTATGATGGTTGTCTTGGAAAGAGGAGAAAGGTTTAGGTTTTTCCATCTGTCTAGATCTTCTGTAACTTTTGACCTTACTTTATAAAGATTTTTTTTATTATTTCCTGATGGGGATGAGTGAAGGTGATGCCTAGGTATTTGAGTGAATAATCTTGTTTCTGGGATGAAAAACTCCTTATGTCCTAGAGGGTTTAATGGAAATATTTTTGATTTACTTGGATTCATGGCATAGTTTGATATAGCCGAGAACACGTCAATGGAGCTTAATATCTTTTCCAAGTCTGTGGAGGGAAACTCAAAGTAGATGTTAAGATCATCAGCAAATGCTGTGTACTTAACTTGGACTTTAGAAATGTATATAGATTGACGGAATGCTTTTTGGCTTAATTTCAGGAGGAGGGCCTCTAAATAAAGGTTGAATAGGTAAGGAGAAAGCGGACATCCCTGTCTTGAGCCATTTACTATTGGAATAGGGTTTGATTTTTTTTCTTGTTTATGTATAATGTAGTAGTAGCCTTGTTATATAGAACTCTGATCATAGCAATAAATTCTTCAGGAAGAGCAAACCGTTTCAAAGTCTTGAAAAGGAAATTTAGGTTGACTCTGTCAAAGGCCTTTTGTGCATCAACAGAAAGTGCATACTTGGGGGATTTGTCTTTAGCTGTCATGTTTGTTATTGCTTCTATTGTTAACGTATTATCCCAAACTTGCCTATTACTCATGACTCCTAGCTGTTCGGGAGATATAAGGGAGTATTTTATTAAGTCTGTGAGCCAGTAGTGATGATAGAATTTTTATATCTAGGTTAATTAGTGCAATTGGATGATAATCGTTGGGGTTATTTTCATTTGCGTTAGGCTTTGGTATAAGTATTGTCTTAAAATTATTTATATGTAAATCAGTAATGCCGAATTTTATTATATAATTATATACTTTGAGTAAGAGTGGAGCCAATTGTTTCTTGAAGGATTTGTAGAATTCCGCTGGATATCCATCAGGGCCTGGGGCTTTCCCTGATTTCAAGTGATTGATAGCTAGTGATATTTCATCAACTGTTATACTGTTAACTTTTTAAGGAGCTTGCTTAGATTCCTGTAGGCTGTGGGATGCCTTTGTAGGCTTTCAGATAAGAAGGAAGTTTGATTATATTTTTGTATTGTTTGTTGCTCACCTGGTATCATTGTATCATCCTGATATCATTTAAATCATTTCTGTCCCTTTAGTAATGCATAATATACAGCATTAACTTGCCAAAGGGAATGGTAGCTAGCTTTGTATTTCTTTTCAGTAACGGGTCCTTTCTAGCTATAGTTGGGTGTCTGAGGTACCAGTCACTGAGCTGAAGAGCCCAGGTCCTGGATATCTAGATGTTCATTGTTCACACTGCCTCACTGGCGAATGGGTTCTCTGACTGAACAGACCCACAGCTCAGAATACCTTCCTTTAATGCCCTATGAGAGGGATGGGCTAAGCCCTTCCCAGTGGTAAGGACTAACCCCTGCCCCAGGAATTCAGTTGTTCAGTTTTTTAGTGTTTGTTTTAGGAGTCACAGAATTGAATCTCCTGAGCAGCCTGCATTGGTGGAGTACAGTTTCCAGACACGGATAAGATCCCTTTGGGAGATTCCCGTAATATTTATTATTTTATACTTTTGATTTATTTTTGTTTTTATTTAAAAATGTATGTGTATTAATTTTTTAATGTTAATATACTCGATATTTGCTACTGCTGTTAATTCCTGTCAGAATTCTAATTTACTGTTGTGCTGTTTATATTCTTTATTCATAAGGTTCATAAAGCTAGCTGCCTTGTGGATCATTTTAAGCTTAGCCAGTTTCCGTCAAAGGCAAGAATCAGATTCTGTAACTTGTGTTTCTAAGGTAAACACCTCAACTGTTATGCCAGTTTGTTTACCAGGGTAGTGCACTGGACCATTTGCAGGCAAAGCCCGGTTGAATAGGATCACATAAGAAATGAGCAAAACCTATTTACAGAAACAAGGATATGATAAAAAAACACATACAGATATTTACATGTGCATGAAAATACTACCACATTTAGTGCAAGAAGCAGTTTACTGCTTTTTAAGCAGTTTACTGCTTTTTAAGCAGTTATGGGGAGTTTCTAAAGTGTCATAACTTGTATTGGGAAACTGAAGTTCTGTGGTGTCAGCTGAGCACTAGGGACTGCCTCATGCAAGTAGAACTGCAATTTAATTGTGCTTGTTGTATCTGTTTGACTTAAGGGTGTATGTTTGATTTCTGTCACTGGACAAGTGAATCTTACTTGGTACTGTGATTATGTGTGCTGCTGTTTACTAAACTGTGCAGGTTGTAGAACAAGGCTTAGCACATTTTAAAATGTTTCTGATGTAAGTTATGCAGTTTAGCCCTATCTGCTATGTGGGAACATAGTTTACATTTTCTATTATTGCTTTAGTCAGCCCTTAATAGTGCTAGTGTATTATTCTGGCTGGTATCTTTTCCTCGATTTCATGGATCCTAGTATGGCTGCCACCTCCCCCAATCAAATCCATTTGTATCTAAAAAGAAAAAAAAGTCAGCAAAAACATGCCTTAGTCTGTAGTTTGTGAATCTTCTGCCTTAAGCCGTCCCACAGATCACGTACGTTTTTCCTCTGTCACTCTCTCATATGAGCTTGCAGCCCTCTGTTGTACGGGGGGGGGGGTCACATATCCTCTAGGTGCAGGAGGGGTCCAGGTTGAGAGACTCCTTGCCAAACATAATACTGTGCCCCTAGATATTTTATCCACTAGTATAGTTCACAGTAGGAAGAAGGAGAAACTTCACCACACAGCAGCCAATCAGGTTACAGTACCATATTACCTTACCTAAGAGTGTTTTACAGTCAGCTAATCTCAGAGTCTGTGCTCCTATTCAAAATGACTGGGGCTACCTTCTCTAGAGATCAGTATAGCACCTCAGATTTAGATGGGGACTGTGATGCAGACAATAGTGAACTTCTGAGTCCATCCATTCTGATTCCTTGGAAGGTGAACAAGTTCAAAAACCAAAACAGGTGCTCACCTTTCCACAGATGCTAGCTAGGTTTAGAGATGTACTTGACCGGAAGCAATCTGCAGCTATGATAGATTTTATGATTTTATTGAGAATGGGATTTCAAATGTTTTTTCTGTTCCTCCTCTGTTACCGATGCCAGGGCACTTCTGGGTTAGGCTTGTAAAGGCTCCAGGGCCATTAGCCTAGTACAAACCTATGAACCTACCTTAGAAGATGTCTATAACATTTCTTGTTAACCCCCTAGTTCCTAAAAATGCTTTGAGGAACTACAAACTGTACTGTGATCCTGCAGCATTCTTTGCTCTGTTGTCAACTGAACCAGCTGTAGTTTCTCCAGCTTTCAGCTGTAAAAAAGAGATCCTTGGCTTCGTCTAACCCTATACTACCAGATAAAATTGGTTAGAATCTCAGGGAAAATAATTTCGTATGTAGAATTTTAAATTATCAGGGCTTCATGTGGAAATGTATTTTGCAATGTGCTTATAGTTCAGATGGCTTTTCAATATATTTGCTTGCTGAACAGAAGTGTTATCATTTATTAGATTATTTCTAATGTGGCTAAGGTTTGAAAACATGCTTTGAGGAGTGGTTGAAGGATGGGGGATCTATTTTTAGAAATGCAGACATCCTGTTATGTTAAGAAGGTTACATAAACAACATTTTTTTGAGGATTTAAAACATAAGGTTTTGAATGCTCTTTTATGTTTTGAATTTGTGTTTGGTTCTGCTGCTACCCAGATTTGCAAGTAATGGGATCCATCCATCCACAACCCTTTTTTCTCATTTTTGCACATGGGATCAGGTTGTCACTTCAACACCGACAGTCATCTAGAGACATTATTTACACTGCTGGATGGCTAGCCCTGCCACAGTTGCAAACAGTGGGATAATACAGGTAAATCGATGCATGGGATATATAGAATATATTTCATATTCGCAGGTTCTCATCTAACAAGGCGTCCAACTTCAAAGAGCACAGCAAACAAACATCACAGCCTAACAAGAGTCAGGGTACAAAGAGGAAATGGTAGGATGGTAAAGCAAATAAAAGGGGTCCCCCCCCCAAAAAAAAAATGACTATATTGATACTCGAATACCCTGTCTCTTCCTCCTGTTCCTCCTCCTCTTTCCCTTTCCTCCAGATATTTGCTCAACCCAGAAGTCTGGCTGCAGATAATCTCAGACAAATGAATGCTGAGAATAATTCAGAGAGGATACTCTTGGCAGTGGATAGAAAATCATCCTGCCTTCAGAGGAATCTCCCTAAACCCACCAGTCCATTCTCTCCGCTGCTTCTTCACATGTTGCAAGCAGGAGTTATAGAGCCATTTCCTGCACCACAACAAGGAAAAGGATTTTACTCCAGAATCTTTTGATACCCAAAAAGGAGCTGCTGTAGAGACCAGTGTTAGACTTGTCTTATCAAAATACCTTTCTGAAAGTATACATATTTAAAATGGTCACCCTACAGATGGTCCTACCCTTCTTTCAGACCACTGTTTCATGGTGATTTTAGATCTGAAAGATGTCCTAACTGAAATCACTGTTACAGTATTTCTGAAAAATGAATTAGCACTGTGGGAGTGCCAAAGCTTTACTTTCCGTAGGTTGTACATTCAGTGCATTACCTCAGCTGATATGCATTGGGGTATACAGATGGATATATGAGTATGGATCCTGAAACTCTCTTGCCACCAGCCCGAATGCATGTTGTGCATCCATTGGATTGTTTGCTGTTTGGTCATTGGTACTTTTGCTTCATTTGTTTCATCCAGATAAGTACCCTGTTGTGTTTTTTTTCATTTTTACCTTATGTTTTATTGATTGAAATTTATAGATGTCAGCTAGGAGAGGCAAGTGTGAGTATGGTAGTCAGGTTCTGTGCAAGAACTTATGTATCAAGTGTTTTTTTTTTTCTTTTCTTTTTTTTACCTAGGTCCAGAACATGATCACAAACCCTGTTGTATATGTCAATCTTTCATTCCTAAAACTGTTGGGTTTAAGCTGTCTTCACTTAACACCTTCCTCAAGACCCAGCACCTTAAATGCCTGGCCTAGTCCAAGGTGTTGACTCCGAATCTTTAGACGTCTCTCTTCCACTGAAAAAAAAGCTTCAGAGGCCTCAAATGGATCAGCAGTCCATTTTTTCTGATTCCGATGTACCTGTTGAGGTTGCAGAACCTGTGGTACATCAGACCTCTGCTCAGTTGTCCACTTCTGAGACCCTGTGGGAGGCCAGTATGGCTCCTGAAGCCTTGCAAACTGCTGATATGTCTGCGGAACTGCATCTGATTATTTCAGAAGGACCGCACAACATCCTGCAAATTTTAGTTAGGGAAGAGATTCCAGGCTCTCTAATAGAGGTCAGACAGGATTTCAAACCTCTATGCCTCACTCAGGTGGACATTACACCTAGAAAGAAAAAAGAGAAGACTAAGCATGTGACCTGTCCCTCAGCTAGGGAAAAAGAGTGGGTGGACTTGTTGCAAGGTTGTTTAAAGCGATTATGACATTAAAACCTCCCTCCTTTGGCTCTCCCCTACCATAGGCTAATCCGGTAAAACCCAACCTGGTTCCCTCCTCTTCTGATGAGGAGCAGGATGATGACCCAGACCATTCTCTGGGCTAATTCTCTCAGATGCATTCTCCAGTGCAAATTTCCTGTGAGTAAGGGGACTTTCTCTTGCCTGATTCATCTTTTGAGGAAACTTAATTTTGTGAAACTATACAGATCATAATGGTACATTTTAATTCTCAATCTACTCAGATCTCTGATGTCCGGAAGATGTATTACTTCCTCTTGGAGATAGGTATCCCTGCCTCTTGTCCTGTTCTTGAGACTTTCCAGGACACTTTTTAGTCCATCTCTTCTGCACCCAACTCTCAACCTGCAAATCCCAACAGGTTTTACAAGGTCCCTGATGACCTAAAATATCTATATAAAAACCCAGTGGAAGACCCTTCGGCAGTTTCTCTCTCTCACTTCAGATAAGCCCTCTAAGTTGCTGCACAGTGCTAATACCCTACCTACAGACAAAGATAGTAGGGCTATTGATAGATAGGGAGAAGAGGTTTACAGCTTTGCTACCCTTGCTTTCAAGGCAACTATTTATCAAACTCAAATCACTAAGTATTTGATCTCTGTCCTGGTGTCTTTGAACAAAGTTATTTTGGATCCTCCCACAGCAGACTTAAAGCAGCAAATGCAGAGCTTATTTTCACAAGCCACTCAGATTGCCAGACACCACATAAAATGCAGTTATGATGCTGTAGATGCATCCTCTAGAGCAGCTGCCACTGGATCTGTTATCCACAGATATACACGGCTTTGCAGTTAGCTCATGCCTGAGGAGTTCAAATCTAAAATTCTAGATTCACCTTTGGAAAACACATACTGACTGGTCAGTCTGTTCAAGGCTGTCCAGGAGCAAGGTAAAACCATGGAAGAAGTCAGGTGGATCCTACTCTCTTCAATTCCTAGATACCATAGGAAGTACCCAGCCAAGTCAACATCCCTCATTAGAAGGTATCTTAGGGCTGTTCAGATACAGAGGAAAACCCTTAGGAAAAGATGCTTTGAAAAACCACAAAGGGAAACTCCAGATGAGAGGATGTCCTTTGAGGGCAAAAGTCTGTGACTACTACTGCTATACCCCTTCCCTTGCCTCCAGCCCCATTACCCCCTTTTCCCCAAAGACTGTCACTCTCCCTAGCTGGGTGGGAAGATATTACCACAGACAAATGGGTCCTTTCCGTCATCAGGGCAGCTGTACCATATTGTGAGAAAGCATCACCCCTCTGAAAGGCATATCTACACCTCCTCAAAACCAAATTTCTCTCTTGACCTCCATTATTCAAGATATCTTGGATTAGGGCACCATTGAGCAAGTCCTAAATGAATTCATAGGAAAATGGTTTTATTCCACAATTTTTCTAGTCCCAAGAAAAGAAGGGCAGTGGAAACACATCTTAGACCTATTTACCAAGAATACTTACCTGAAAGTATCCCCTTTAAAAATGCTGTCCCTTCTGACCCTGCTTCCTTACATACTACCACGGGCTTTCTTGATTCATTGGTTGGTACTAGGCTATTGGCCCTAGGGCCTATACAAGCCCAGCCATAACAATTCCCTGGTTATTTCTTCCCACAATATTTACTTCCCTGGACTCCTGTCTAGCAGGGTGACTAAACACGATCCTTGGAGAAGATTTCCTATCTCCCATCCAATCGTCAAGGTTGCTTTTGAAGAGGGCCAAGGAGGTGCTCTGCCTGACATGTATGGGCAGTCTGTTCCAGAGTATGGTGAGTCTCTGGGTCAGGAACCTATCCCTACAGCATGTTTTGTTCATTGTGATGCGAAGGTTTAGGTCCCTGGAGCGTGTGGCTCTGATGGATTGGAATTTCTTTAAGTTTAGCATGTCCAACAGCTCTGGGGTTGACATGGCCTTGTATGTTAAGCAGAGATTGCCTCTGTCATTAGACCTGAAGGATGCCTACCTACACATCCTTATCCATGCTTCTTGCTGGAGATTCCTGTGGTTTTTCATTGGCTAATTGCACTTTCAGTTTGCTGCTCTGCCTTTTGGACTTTCTGCAGCTCCAGGAGTGTTCACAAAATGCTTGGTACCTGTAGTACTGTCACACTCTAGGAATTCAAATTTTCCCTTACCTGAATGATCTAGGGTCTATCCCCAGATATTCTTCTACAGCATCTTGAATTTACCCTTCATCTTTTGACAGGTCTGGGATTCACCAAAATCTACAAAAAAAACATACATGGTCCACGCACAGGACCTGGTGTTCATATGATGGAGACTGGACACAAAGAAAAATGCATACCTTTCTTCCCCAGGAAGAGGTTCTCAGTCTATCCACTTACTTCCAAGACCTCTTTTCTGTAACCCATTGCACTGCAAGGAAGATTCTAAGGACCTTGAGATTCATGGCAGGTGTAGATCAGTGTGTGTGATATACCTTTAAGAAGATTTCCAGGCAGCGGGCACATGCATATAAGTACTGAGCACGTGCAAGCAAGAGTGCCATTTTTGTAGTGAGCAGTCAGGATGTAAGTATGGGTGTGTGCGTGTGTGTGTGTGTGTGTGTGTGTGTGTGTGTGTGTGTGTGTGTGTGTGTGTTTGTGTTTTAGTCAGTCACTTAGTTTAAGTTTAATGTTCCTGATATCCATCCTGATGTGTTTGCATGTAATAAAGTACTTAAACACCCAAGCCTCATCATCTTTTTCAGCTATACAAGACGAGCGACATGGTGTCAGAATGGGATCCAGAGTCAAAACAATGAGGCGCACAGTTAAAGTTGGAGGAATATACAGGAGTGAATCATCCCTACTGCTCAAACAACTCACAGACAGGTCAGAAACGAATTCCAGGTACTAAAACTCACTTAAATGATCTTTTATTCAATGAATATAAAACAAAGCACTCGGAATGCTCAAAATGAATTTCTAATTGAACGAAATGTCTGAAACAGCGACATACTGATAAAAATGTTCAAAATAATATATGTTTGAAACACTATCCAAATTGCATAAATGGTATAAAAAAGGGAAAACGACTGTATTTTTTCGCTATGTGCTACTTTTTTGCATTAACTTAATCTATTCAAAGTATCAGAAGTGTGCAACATGTTGACAAGTGTGTGCAGTATTATTGTACATTTATTTTGCAAAGCACAGCCATTTCAAAGAATTTTCACAAAATGCAATCTTTTAAAGAATTTCTTGTGCATTTGAATATTATTGCAAGTACTTGGTGTGTGTGCATGTTTGTACATAATCACAAGGGCTATATTTGCATTGTGTTTAAGTATAATTTGTTGGCATGGCAGAAGGATTTTGCAGACCAAGTCCGCTTGTGTTTGTTAACAATATTGCAAAAAATTGGAGAGTGTTTAAACAAGAGAACAACATTTTCATACAGGCTGCTTTTTCTGACAAAGATGCATATACAAAGGCACTTATCCTGCTTAATTTAGCTTGTTCAGAAACCATTGAAAGAAAGCGTTAATTTGTGCATGCATCTGCTGTGTATGCAGGGGAAGGGAAAAAACACCATATAGTGGTACCGGCTGAATCACGGGAAATCCCTGAGTATTTGGAGAAATGCGTAACCCCCCCAAATGAATATTAAAATGGAAAAACACTTATTTTACACAAGGGGATCAAAAGCCTGATAAATTTTTGCAGCATATATAACCGACATGAGAAACAAGGCAAAAATGTGCAGATGTGGTGATTTGAGAGATGAGCTGATAAAATACAGGATTGTGTGTGATATTAAAGATGATGCAGTAAGAAAGATTTTGCTTTGAGACAGTGATTTAACTTTGAATAAGGCCATAGAAATTTGTCAGATATATGAGCTCACAGAAAAGCACACAGGTATGCTTACAAATGAGAAAAGCATGCTTCCTGTAACTTCCAGTGCTAATGTAGCAGCACATGGTTAAAATGTACATGCCCAACGGTTTGGCAACTTCAGTTAAACCCAGTGCTTTTCTATCACATTCTAGAGCTTGCTGTCTGAAGTGGACATGCTCAGTGAAGTACAGGGGTGAGTCAGCTAAATCAAAGAATGTGACCCCACCTAGTCTCATAGTCAGCTGTCGCAATTGTGGTGGTAATCATAAACCCAAAAGAGAAAAGTGTTTAGCTTTTGGTCAGCAGTGTCACAAATGTAAAAAGTGGAATAATTTCAAAAGTGTTTGTAAATCAAAAGAGGTTCATTCTTTTGCTAAAGAAAGAACATTCAAAGAGGCAAGTTGATCAACGAAAGCTGTGACCCTACTTTTTATGTTGATAGTGTGTCTGTGCTAGGGGAAGCAGTCAATGCAATAGATATGTGGGTAAAGATTAAAGTATTTTGTACTGTTCAGATGAATGGAAGTCCCGTAGAACTCAAAGTTGATACCAGTTCAAAGTGCAAAGTTATGTCAGCAGAAACATTTGCTAGAGTAAAAGCTGGTGAGAAACTTGATTTAGCAAAGTGTGCGAAGCTTGTTGCTGGTGGTGAAGAAATTCATATCGAAGGTTCAGTAGTGCTTTCATGTTACTCTGCTGGAAACAGTTATGACCTGCAATTTTACCTAGTCAAAAGGCATGCACAGTCATTACTAGGTCTCAGAGATAGTTTGAAAATGGGACTACTTTCATTTAATAAGGAAGTCCACCATGTAAGCTTGAAAGATCACTGTTCTAATTTCACCCAGTCTGTTTTGTCTACCTATGCTGATCTTTTTGATGACAAACTAGGCAAACTCCCAGTTGCGTACTCCATGAAGTTAGACCCTGAAGTCAGACTAGTGCGGAAGGTTCCAGTAGTTATGCAGAGCAGAGTCAAACCTGAGCTAGATAAAATGATGCAGCAAACTGTGATTTGTCCAGCTGATGAACCAACTGATCTTCCATGGTAGTAGCTCATAAGAAAAGCTCTGCTGATATCAAAATATGTATTGATCTAAGAGATTTGAACAAAACACCAAAAAGACCTCATCATCCAATATGTACAGTCAAAGAAGTCTCTGATCTTATGCCAAATGCCACTGTTTTTTTCTGTTTTGGATGCAGAGAGCTCATTTTGGCAAATTTTGCTTGACTGAAAATCTTTATTGCTAGCCAGTTTCAGTACTTTTTTTGGCAGGTACAGATTTTTGAGAGTGCCATTTGGCATGAATTCTGCCAGTGAAGTCATCCAGCTTCCCATAGAACACATTTTTTTCTGGAAATCCGTGTGCTGTTATAGTAGATGATATTCTAGCAGGAGGTAATGGTGAAGCCGAGCATGACAGAAACCTCAAGAAAGTTCTGAAAAGAGCACATGAAGTGAATCTTAAGGTAAATCATCAGAAGGGCAAATTCAGGCTACAAGAAGTTGCTTATGTTGGTCATTTGTTTACCAGTTCAGGCTGACGACCAGATCCTTCCAAGCAAACAGCAGTTTTTGAGATATCAGCTCCAGACAATGTTCAAGCCCTACCATGTTTTTTGGCATGGTTAACTACTTAGGCAAGTTCATTCCAGAAATGAGCCAACTTTCAGCACTGCTCAGAGATGACATGCCAGTATTTATCCTGGTCCCGGTTAGAACAACACCAAAGACCATTTGATGTCTTGAAACAGAGAATTGCCAGTCCACCAAATCTCAGATACTATGATGTTCCCAAACAAGTAACTCTTTCTTGTGATGCTTTGAAATTTGGTTTTGGTGCAGTCATTCTTCCAGGGGGTAGACCAGTAGCCTGTGCATCCAGAAGTATGACCCAAACCAAGATGCCGTATGCGCAGATTGAGAAAGAACTCTTGTCAATTGTGTTTGCATGTTCGAAGTTCCATGATTATATTTATGGCCGCCCAGTTCAAATCAAAACAGATCAACCTCTAGTCACTATTTTGAGAAAGCCTATGCATACAGCTCCTGCCAGATTGCAATGAATGATGTTGAAACTGCAAAAGTATAATTTCAATCTTGTCTAGGCAAAAGGCAGGTAAGCCGTGGTGGTGCAGCGGTAGCGTTGTCGCCTCACAGCAAGAGGTTCTCCCGTTCGATTCTCTGTTGGAGCACCTTCTGTGTAGAGTCTACATGTCCTCCCCATGGTCAAGTGGCATTCAAAAGACATGCGTGAATGGACGTGCCTTCGTTGAAGGTTGGGCGTCAGGCTGGCACCGTAAAAATCTCCTGCCAATCATTAGCGGACCGGAGTTCTGCTGTGGCGACCCCTAACCTGGAAAAGCCGAAAGAAGAACTAACTCTACGCAAAAGGCAAACTTCTTTATCTTGCTGATACTTTATCCAGATCTCCCAGAAATACCACTGAACAGCAAGAAAATGAGTAACTTTATTTTGAAGTCATGGAAGTGAGAAATTTATCTTCCACACATCTTGATGAGCTTAGAAGTCACACAGCCTTATATCCAATTCTTCAGAAGCTCAACCACTTTATCAGTTGAGGATGGCTTTCAAAACAATCATGTTTAGCTCAAGACCTGCAATCTTATTTTCCTTACAGAGATGACATTTTGTTTGATAATGGTATCATTATGAAAGGTCCAAAAGTGATTGTTCCAAAATCCTTATAACAAGAGTATATTATTAGCTTGCATTGTGGCCACCCAGGAACTGATTCTATGAAGGGCAAGACGACTAGTATTTTGGCCTTCTATGTCAAAGGATATGGAGGGAGTACTTTCATCTTGTTCTGTATATAATAGTACTAAGCACATCAACAGAAAGAACCACTTCAGCCAAACCAAATTCCTAAACTATCTTGGTCGACAGTAGCTACAGACATCTTCGAATGGAATGGTCAACATTACTTGGTGTTAGTAGACTCTTATTCATATTGGTTTAAGATTGGCCTACTTCCTAATCTAGTGTCCAGTACTGTCATTACTAAGTTGAAGTGTCATGTTGCAATCCATGGTAGTCTGCACAAAGTTACTTCTGACAATGGTACACAGTTTACAAGCCAACAGTTCAAGAGATTTTCTGAAGAGTGGGAGTTTGAATGAGTAGCCTGAGTACCCACAGTCAAATGGTTTGGCAGAATGTGCAGTTCAAAGTGTGAAACAGTTATTAGAGAAGTCGAAATGAGGCAATAGCAGTATTTTACTGAATCTCCTGAATCTCAGAAATATTCCTCATGACAAACATCTTGGTTCCCCTGCACAAAGACTTTTATCAAGACAAACCAGAACCACACTGCCAATCAGTAGCAATCTGTTGATTCCTTGTGCTAAGAAATGCAAAGCAGTGAAAGCTCAACTCATGAAAAGGCATTTGTCTTAGAATTCCTATTATAAGTCCAGCAAACCAATCAGTCCATAACGAGAAGGGGAGAGAGTGAGGATGCAGACGTCCAAAGCTTTTGATCTGATTGTAGTCATGAAAAGTGTATGTACAGAGTTGAGATCATACATTGTGGAATCACAAGGAGTAGAATTTAGGTGGAATCAGAAACATTTGGTACCGGGGTCAGAGCCTGTAGTGTAGCATCTTGTATGTGTAAAAGACTTTAGACCTCAGAGTGAGTTATCCAGTGCTCCAGTTCCAGAGGACGTTCCAGCAAATATCCCTGTTCCTGAGAAGATTCTCAAAACTCCTGAAACAGATTGCCCACCAATGACAATCTTTGCTTCCACCAATGATGGTCACTCTGCAGTGCCCATTGCTGGTTTCTCAGACCACAAATTTGTTTCCTTGAACCACTCTGATGCAGCCTTTCCAGCCACTATGGACCTGTGGTCAGACACGTCTTCTTTAGTCGTTCCATTGCCTGTTGTGGACATGGGAGAACCATCCATTTTAGGTATGGAAGACACCCGAGAAGGATCCTCATGGGGTGGCCAGTGAAAAAGACCTCTTGCTTTGGATGATATGCCTTTCCCTATGTTTAATTATAGTTATGCATTTAACAGTAGAATGGAGTAAGAGATGGTGTATTACAAAATTGCAATAAGAATCAACACCATCAACCGGTGACAAGGGTAAAAAGGACTCTATCTTTTTAAATGCAACGCAATAAATGATTAATTGCAAATCAATTAAATAATTAAGCATGGCATGAGTAGTATAAAAGAACCTGCCAAATAATGCATTAAATGTCTTGAGAAAGCCTGGGAGGGCCCGGGTGAAAGCGCTTGATGAGATATTTTGGATCGATTTTATGTGTCTTTAACGCTGTGCTGGTGAAGCTGACAATAAAAGATTTGTTTTCGCACTTTGGTTTGTCACCTTGGTATCCTGACTTTTTCGAATTTACCAGTTGGTGTTGTTCCTACAAAGGGTTTTGTTTTGTGATCAGTCTGTGCGATACAGGATCCATGGCTGAACGAACGGGTAGTGCGGAATACTGTGATACACCAGCGTTGTTGCAGAGTAATGACGAAGGAACGGATGACGTCCCAGTAACGAGACGTGAGTTTAAGCAGGTGATGTGCCTGCTTTCCCAACTTACAGGTTTGTTAACTAACAATGCCTCGCAAAATAGCAAAGAAATACCAGCTAATCAAGAACAATTATTTGCTGCAAGTGACTTGGGTTTCGGAAAGTCCACAACCGGGATTACAGGAGGCGCCGAAATGGGCGTAAGCACCAACACGGATTCTACAACCATGCAACAAGTGAGAAGCAAGCGAGGAATTACCCATACCACTACTTCTGGATCCGATAGAGACTTCAATTTTAACAAATGGACCAACAAAGGTTTTTCCTTTGGGCAAGGTACTGTTCACTCTAGCGAATTTGTAAATACCAATTTGGAATCAAAACTTAAGGATTTTAACAATAAACTGTACTCCTACAAATCAACGAAACTTGAAATAGACTACTTGTCTGAATGTTTAAATGTTAAGCGAGTCCCTAAAGGACTGCGTATTGTAAAATTTCCTAATAATGCTTTACCTGGCAGTCAATTGTACAAAGAACTGACAGCCTTGTTCAATAGAACGGGACTTGAAATGTTAGGGTTAATGATTAAGGACTATGAGGTTAAAGCCTCAGTGTTGCTTGATGAAGTTAATGTACTGAATAACAGCATTGTCAAAGACACGATGTTCAGTAGTGTAAAAAAAGATTATGAAAGTACATTTAACGAAATAGATAATCATTGTGTCCGGATTGTAAATAGAAAAATAAAAAAGTTAGAGCGTGACTTGCATGACTACAATACAGGACAGGCATACAAGATATATGGTAGGAATAGATGGGAGAGAGACCAGAACTCCAATAATAATGTTGATAATGAACATGACAATGTTTTCAATGAAGGTTTTGATGACCAAGGACCAAGAAGAAGTGAGAGGCTGGCACAAAAATACAACCAACAACCTAATCAACTTAGGGTAGGCCAGCAGGATTTTCAATTTGGCCAGGGGAGACAGAGGAACAGATTAGTGAGCACCCACACCAGGAGATGGAACCCCCCCAAGGAGACAATAATAGATAGAATAGATCATACAACTTCGGAAAATGAGGTTATGCATAATCTATGTTGTAATGTTATCAAAGAGGGCAATTTCTCTATTTTTAACTACACGGAAATTGAAGTTAGTAGTTTATTTTTTGATGTATTTACTAAAGGACTTCATTTTGTCCCAAACAACACTATCAATGTACCTAAAACAATTTTGGATTTAAAACTCTACACAAGGCAATTAAATTTAGCAGTGAATTTAAAAGGAAAACTATTGGATAGCAGTACATTACAAAGGAAAAGCACATGGAACCCCCCACTACACCCAGTCATTAAAACATTTGAAGAAATGGTAGAAATAGAAATTCGGAATGTAAACACTAAAAATAGTTTAAAAATTAATAATTTCTCTAACGAATCCTACCAACTGATTAAGAAATTAAACAGCGAAGGCATCAGGGTAATGAAAACAGACAAAGGGGGAGGCGTAGTATTAATGTACCAACATGACTACACAGCTGCTTTACACTCACATTTACATAACAACGAGCAATATAACCAGGTATCCATAAACGAAAGGAATGTGGCATATGCAAAAATCAAATATAGGTTAGAAGATAATTTATATCAAGGGGCAATCAATGAACAATTGTATAATTATTTGTTGGTCCCCAAGCCAGTGACCCCCATTATTTTCAGTATTCCCAAGGTGCACAAAGGGCTACAGCCATTAGTATTTAGACCTATTGTAGCCGGAGCCAAGGGAATTACCGAACCACTAGGGAAATTTGTGGATGCAATATTGAAAAAATATACAGCAACCTTGAAATTTCTATGTAAGGACTCCTGGGAATTTCTACGAAGTGTTAAGAAGGAATTTTACCATGAAACCAACTATATGGTCACAGTGGATGTAGTGGAATTATTTCCAAGCATTCCACATGAGATTGGCTTAGCATGGTTCAACGAAATGTTAGCTGAACATTCTAAACTAGGAGGCAAAATAATAGCATTACTTGTTGAATTCATGGAAGTTATTCTAAATAACAACTTTGTATATTTTTGTGGAGAATTATTTAGACAAAAAAGGGGAGTAGCTATGGGGACCCCGTGTGCTTCTGCTTACGCTAACATTGTTTTAGGGTACTGGGAGTCAAAATACATATTCAACACAAGGTGGGTGGAACACCTGGTGCATTACCAACGCTATTTGGATGATATATGTATTTTTTGGAAGGGTAGCAAGGAAGAACTTGAACAATTTATTGAATATATCAATAATAGTACAAACTTTTTGAAATTCACATGTAATATAAAAATTGATAGTTTACAATACCTTGATGTAGATTTACGGAAAAACATAGAAAAAGATTGTTTCATGTCTTGCATACACAGAAAAGATAGTTATTCCAACATGTTCTTGCATTATAATAGTAACCATCCTTTATTTCAAAGGAAAGGAATTATTAAAGGACAAGTAATTAGAGCAGCTAGAATATGTAGTGAAGAAAATTTGTTTGATGATGAATGTCTATTTTTGAAGAAGTTATTTCAAGAAAGAGGCTACCCAACACAGTTAATAGATGTAGTAACATCAGAAGTAAGAAGCCAAAGAAAAGAAAAGTACTTCCCTTTATTAAGTGAAGAGTGTAGACATGAACATAGCAAAATAGATAATAAAATAAAAGAGAAGGAATGCCTCTTTGTTCACACAAACTGCAATGAAAGTGCAGCAGTGGAGAAGGTCATTAATAAATATTGGCCAATAACAACCATGAACGAGGAATTTAGGAAAATGTTTGGGGACAAACCACAATTTATTAGAAGACGGAACAAAAATTTGAAAGAATTGCTGGAAACAAACTATGAAGTAAGTCAAAGTAGGATGGTTCAAAAGACTGGAACATTCAAATGTAATAGTTGTAATCAGTGCCCCAACATTATTAACCAAAAAGGGTTCTATTTGAAGTCAAGAAAAATGTATATTAAATCACCTGGGTACTTTAATTGCAAGGCAAAGGGAGTAGTATATCTTGGGTTGTGCCAGTATTGCCAAAGTTTTTACATAGGCAAAACAGAGAGGGCATTGGCAAAAAGAATATACGAACACCTTTACGACATTAGCAAAGGCAAAGAAACAAATGCCTTTTATAAACACTCTTTAGCATGTGAAAGAATGGAGATAAAGTTCATGGTGCTGGAGCAGGCAAATATCAACCCCAGAGGGGGTGACTGGGAGACATCATTAGAGTTCAAAGAACTGCTTTGGCAGATAAGATTAGATGCAGCTAAATCACCAGGTCTCAATGGAGCGATTAGTATTGGCAGTTTGTTAAGAATTAGAAGAGCGAAGCTATAGAATAATAATAATAATAAAAAAGTGGAATTAACAAAGAACAAAAACAGCCCAGCTCTCGGGCCATAAAAGAACTAGTTAGCAGGGGTCTGCTAAGAAGGAGACGAGCATAGATTAAATATAGCACAATGACAAATTGGAATATGTACTTTTATTTATTTACAGGGATGGTAGATAGAACAGGGGTCACACTATTTTTAACAATATTAGATTCTTAGTATAAGTAATTTTTAGAGTTTGAACAGGGTACATCATATCTACGTGACATATGGGAATGGACAGAATGGGGTATTGCCAAGGTTTTAGTTAACCAATGTTTAGTACAAAATAGTTACTTATTATTGAAGCATCTCGATATGTTATTCAATAATTAATGTAGTAACTAATAGGTTCAGTGGTACTAAAAATGTTTTATTGCAAGGTTCTTTACCCACATTGTTTATGTATGTTTTTAAACACATAGTTCTTAAATATGCATTTTAAATGGCCACAATGGTTTAAACATTTTATGTTTAATTATAGTTATGCATTTAACAGTAGAATGGAGTAAGAGATGGTGTATTACAAAATTGCAATAAGAATCAACACCATCAACCGGTGACAAGGGTAAAAAGGACTCTATCTTTTTAAATGCAACGCAATAAATGATTAATTGCAAATCAATTAAATAATTAAGCATGGCATGAGTAGTATAAAAGAACCTGCCAAATAATGCATTAAATGTCTTGAGAAAGCCTGGGAGGGCCCGGGTGAAAGCGCTTGATGAGATATTTTGGATCGATTTTATGTGTCTTTAACGCTGTGCTGGTGAAGCTGACAATAAAAGATTTGTTTTCGCACTTTGGTTTGTCACCTTGGTATCCTGACTTTTTCGAATTTACCAGTTGGTGTTGTTTCTACAAAGGGTTTTAGTTTGAATGAGTAGCCTGAGTACCCACAGTCAAATGGTTTGGCAGAATGTGCAGTTCAAAGTGTGAAACAGTTATTAGAGAAGTCGAAATGAGGCAATAGCAGTGTTTTACTGAATCTCCTGAATCTCAGAAATATTCCTCATGACAAACATCTTGGTTCCCCTGCACAAAGACTTTTATCGAGACAAACCAGAACCACACTGCCAATCAGTAGCAATCTGTTGATTCCTTGTGCTAAGAAATGCAAAGCAGTGAAAGCTCAACTCATGAAAAGGCATTTGTCTTAGAATTCCTATTATAAGTCCAGCAAACCAATCAGTCCATAACGAGAAGGGGAGAGAGTGAGGATGCAGACGTCCAAAGCTTTTGATCTGATTGTAGTCATGAAAAGTGTATGTACAGAGTTGAGATCATACATTGTGGAATCGCAAGGAGTAGAATTTAGGTGGAATCAGAAACATTTGGTACCAGGGTCAGAGCCTGTAGTGTAGCATCTTGTATGTGTAAAAGACTTTAGACCTCAGAGTGAGTTATCCAGTGCTCCAGTTCCAGAGGACGTTCCAGCAAATATCCCTGTTCCTGAGAAGATTCTCAAAACTCCTGAAACAGATTGTCCACCAATGACAATCTTTGCTTCCACCAATGATGGTCACTCTGCAGTGCCCATTGCTGGTTTCTCAGACCACAAATTTGTTTCCTTGAACCACTCTGATGCAGCCTTTCCAGCCACTATGAACCTGTGGTCAGACACGTCTTCTTTAGTCGTTCCATTGCCTGTTGTGGACATGGGAGAACCATCCATTTTAGGTATGGAAGACACCCGAGAAGGATCCTCATGGGGTGGCCAGTGAAAAAGACCTCTTGCTTTGGATGATATGCCTTTCCCTAAGGATGTTCCTAGGAAAAAGAAACAGAAAGTTAGTCATCCTTGTAACAGAGAGATGGTTTCTGTGTGCAAAAATGATGTTCTTGCCTTGGCTAAGAGTTTGTTACAGACTGTCAATACTGGGTAGCTAGTGACTTTTTTTCTACCTTATTCCTCCACTCCAAATGATGAAGATGTTCTTTCAGATGATTATGATGTGGTCAGAGATGGGTTTATATCACCTGAGGGATCTATAGCCCAAGACTCTGACTCTTTGGAAAGTGTTCATCTGTAACTGTACAACTGAAGTTTTTTTTTTCTTTTCTGAGACTGTCCGTAGGCTGAAGGTTGTGTTTCATGGGAACAGGTGGATGGTCCCCCAAAGTGGGCAAATACTATGATTTATTAAAGCAAGAAATCCTGCAAACTGCACCTATTCCTCCCATTCTGCCAACCTTGGAGGATGCATTCAGTATTATCTGCAATATCCTGATTCCCAGTTATCAGTACCCAAAAAGGCAGATAAACTGTATAAAGTCTCTCAAACTAACAAATGTCTCTTTTTATATCTTAGAGCAGATCTTGCAGCCATTTCTCCTATTGCTCCTGTGTGAACAGGTTCCTCATTACCCTTACCTAGTTCCTAGGAATAAAGAGAATACATAGTTGGACAGACTAGCTAAGAGACTCTTTTCTTCTACTACTTTAGTCTTTTGAATACTTGCTGAAATGTGCCAGTAGTGTGAGAGAGTGTTTTGCTTCCCAAATTCCTGAAGGCAGATCTTATTTGAATCAAATCGTATCTAACCTGTCTCAAATTTCTAGACATAACTTGAAAGGTGTTTATAATTGTGCTGATACTATTTCCAGTGCTTCTGCTTTGGTTACAGTTTTGAGAAGATTTGTCTGGATATGTAATCAAGTTTTTGGATGATTTATGGTCCGAAATTTTGATTTTATTTGGTCTTTCTGCTATGCAGTCTTCAAACAAGGGGATGAGGAGGATAAATTAATGCAGGGAGATTCTAGGATTTTTCAAGTTCTACACCCCCCCCCCCCCTTTAAAAGACAAAGCAAGCAGGCTGTGCCACTTGAAAACAGGCAGACATCTAAGAAGTGGTGACAGGAGGGCAGCCAATAACAATTCCAAAAACAAGGAGTTTTTCCAAAAAATGGTCAGGTAGCAGCTTCAAAATGACTGCTAGAAATCCACTCATCTTCCATCCTTTTCCTGTCCAAGTATCTCATCCTCTTTGTCTGAATCTGGCCATCAGTGCTCCTTTGTGG